>NW_007730637.1:0-100544 GCF_000696425.1 Galeopterus variegatus
ATTCTTGGGGGGGGAGGGGAGAGAGGGAGGAGGGAGGGCGGTGTCGGAGATGGGCCATAGTAATCATATACATTGTATATTGACAAAATAAAAATTTAACGAAAAAAAAAAATTAAAACAACTTTGGAAAAATACTTGGTAATTTCTTTCTTTTTTTTTTAAATTGTGGTCAAAAATACATAAGAAAACTTCACTATCTTAAACATTTTTAAGAGTACAGCACAGTAGTGTAAACTATAAGAATGTTGCTTAATAGATCTCTGGAACATTTTTTATCATGAGAAAACAAAAGTCGTATATCCAATGAACAAAAAATTCCTTTTGCCATTTCATCAGACCTTGGCAACACAGTTTACTGTTTCTAAGAGTTTGACTACCTTAGGTACATCGAACAAATTGAATTGTATAAAATTTGTCTTTTTGTGACAGACTTCATTCACTTAGCATAAAATCCTCAAGATTCATCATGTTATAGCATATACAGGATTTCCTTATTTTTTAAGGCTAAATAATGTCCTTTTATATGTATGCACCACATTTACTTTATGAACTCATCTCCTGACAGACACTTAGGGTACTTCCACATCTTGGCTATTGTGCATAATACTGCAATCAACACGGGTATGCAAATACTCCTCAGAGATTCCGTTTCCACTTCTTTTGTATATATGTCTACAAGTGAGATTGTCGGGTCATGTCATATGGTAATTCTTTTTTTAATTTTCAGAGGAACCTCCAAACTGTCTTCCACAACAGCCACACCATTTTACATTCCCACTAATAGTGCATAAGAGTTCCAATTTCTCCACAGCCTCACCAACACTTAACTATTTTCTGGTCTTTTTTCATACTGGCCAAATAGTTGTAAGGTAATAACTCATTGTGGTGTTGATTTGTATTTCCATAATGATTAGGGATGGTGGGCATCTTTTCATATAATTGTTGGCCATTTACAGAACTTCTTTGGAGAAATGTCTATTCAAATCCTTTGCCTATTTTTAAATTGCACTGGTTTTATTGCTGTTGTTGAGTTGTAGGAGTTCTTTATATATGCTGGATATTAACACCTAATTGGATATGTACTTTCCAAATATTTTCTCCCAACTCTTTAGGTTGCCTTTTCATTCTGGTGATTGTTTCCTTTGCTGGGCAGCTTTTTAGTTTGATTTACTCCTACTATCTATTTTTGCAGTTGTTGCCTGAGCTTTTGGTGTCATATCCAAGAAATCACAGACAAATCCATGAAGCTTTTCCCCTATGTTTTCTTCTGGGAGTTTTATAGTTTCAGGTCTTCTGTTTAGTTCTTTAATACATTTTGAGTTAATTTTTGTATGTGGCATAAGGTAAGGGTCATGTTCCATAAAAGTTCATGTATCAGAAACTGGACCCCCACTGTAACAGTTTCAAGAGGATGGGAAATCAGATAATGGTATTTAAAAGTTGGGGCCTTTAAGAGGTGATTGGATCATGAAGGGCTGTACCCTTGTAAATGGACTGATCCACTCAAGGAGTAATGGATTAATGATTTGGTGAGCTTCTAATGGGTTTATAAGGAGGGCAAATTATCACACTAACTAACTTGTTCTTGCCATTCTCACCATGTGACATCTTCAGCTTCTATAGAGAGTCACCACCAAGAAGAAGGCCCTCACCAAATGAGTTCCCTGGACCTTGGACTTCCCAGCCTCTAACACTGTAAGAAATAAATTTCATTTGTTTACAAATCACTCCATTTCAGGTTTTCTGATATAAGCAACAGAAAACAGACTAATACAGAAAATTGGTACTATGAAGTGGGGTGTTGCTAACAATGAAAACCTAAAAAAGTAGAAGTGGTTTGGGAACTGGGGAGGCTGTAAGAATCTGGACCAAGCTAGAGAAAGCCTAAATTCTGGTTAGGGCTTAAAAGATAAGAGGACTAGGAAAAGCCTAGTTACTTCTTAGAGGTTAGTGGTGGTGACCAGAATGCTGACAGAAATATAAACAGTAAAGGCCATTCTTAGGAGGTCTCAGATTGTAATGAAGAAGAGCTTATTGGAAACAAAGTCACCATTGCTATTGCCTTGGTTTGAATGTCCCCCCAAAACTTAATCCCCACTGTAACTGTGGAGGGTGGAAAATCCTATTATGGTAATTGAAAGGTGGGGCCTTGAAGAGGTGATTAGATTGCAGGACAATGGAAACAAAGTCACCATGGCTATTGCCTTGGTTTGAATGTCCCCCCAAAACTTAATCCCCACTGTAACTGTGGAGGGTGGAAAATCCTATTATGGTAATTGAAAGGTGGGGCCTTGAAGAGGTGATTAGATTGCAGGACAATGCTATAGTGAATGGATTAAAAATGTGATCATGGGCATAGTTTGGAAGGCTCTAAAGTGTAAGAGAATAAGGAGGTTAGTCTCTGCTGTGTCTGCTTCTACCATCTTGCAATCTGAGACCCCTGGGACACTGTCACCACTACCAGATGTGTTCCCTGGACTTTAAGCTTCACAGCCTCACAAGCTGTAAGCAATAAATTTCTTTTTTTTTTTTTAAATATAAATTACTCAGTTCCAATTATCTTGTTATAAGCAACAGAAACTGACTAATACAGCCATGAACAGACAAAGAACTCAGCTGAATCGTGTCCATGCCAGATGAATTTATGGAATGCAGAACTTAAAAGAGTTATGAAGCAGGGTATCTGGCAGAAGAAATACGGAAGCAGCACTGCATTCGGGTAGCTACATTGATACTTCTAATAGCCAACACTGAATCACAGCAGCAAGGCATGACAGAAAGCTGAAATTTATAATTAAAAGGGAAGCAGAGGGTAAAAAACTGGAAAACGCTCAGCCTGGCCATTAAGAGGGTGAAAAACTGTGTTCAAAAGAAAAAACCAAGGATGTAACCCAGAGACCACCAACTAAGAAGATCTGTACACAGAGAAAGGATCACCAAGAGAGTGGAAGAAAGATCCCATAGGCATTTTAGAGATGGTTAAGGCTGCCCTTCCCATAACAGGCCCAGAGGTATAGGAAGGCATCATGGTTTCAGGGATTGAGCCCATGGTGCCCTCTTCAGGCTTGCTGCCTAGGGCTGCCTCAGGATTCTGTTCCCTACATAACAGCATACTCCTTGGCTGTCCCAGCTGCCCCTAAATTGGCCCCAGCTATGGCTGAACCTGCTGCTTTGGAAAATATAAGCCAGAAATTTGGCATGTCCTCATGGTGTTAGGTCAGCAGGCTCACAGAGCAATGGAGGCATGGCAGTCTCAACCCAGATCTCAAAGTATGTATGGAAAAGCCTGGGGGCACAGGAAGATTTCTGTCACAGGGGCAAAGTCACTGCAAAGAAACTGCACTAGAACAATGCCGAGCAGAAATGTGGGATCAGAATTGCAGCCGAAATCCCCACCAGGGCCATGCCTAGTGGAGCCGAGGGAGCAGGAATGCTACTACGATGCCAGAACTGTAGAGCTACCAGCATGCAATGACAACCTGGGAAAGCTGAGTGTGGCCTGAGCCCAGAAAAGCCATAGGAGCAGGGATGCCCAAAGACATGGATGTCCAACCCCCAAATCTGTGTGCAGAGGATGCCGAATATGGAGTCACGGTATATTTTTCTCCAGCTTTAAAATTTAATGGGCCGGCCCGGTGGCGCACTGGATAGTGCGCCGCTTGGGAAGCGCGGCTGGCGCTCCCGTCCGAGGGTTCGGATCCCACATACAGACCGGCTCCCGCTCACTGGCTGAGCGAGGCGCGGGAGCAACACCGAGGTTTGCAATCCCGTTGCCGGTCTCCGGTCCGGTACGGGGGCAACACTGAGGGTTGCGATCCGTTGCCGGACACGGAAAAAAAAAGCTAAAAGACAAAAAAAAAGACCAAAAAAAAAAAAAAAGAAACAAGGAAGATTTTAAATAGGAAACTAAGCATCCAATTCAAGAAGATAAAAAAGGAAAGAATAAAATAACCTGCTGTGTTTCAGACATAAGTTTACAACCAGTTGTGCCTTTCTTTTGGCTTATTTCTCCCTTTGAATGGGAATTTGCCCCACTGTATCTTGGCAGTAGATAACTTGTTTTATTTCACAGGTAAGACTTTGAATTTTTGAGTTGAAACAAGTTAAGACTTTGGGGGTGGACTGAATGTATTTACAGGTGAGGACATAAATTTTGAAGGCTAGGGGTGGAATGCTATGAATTGAATGTGTCCTCCAAAAGTTCAGGTATTGGAAACTCTGTATATAGTCCCTCCCAAAAAGAAGGCCCTCATCTGAGGCACCCCCAGGACCTCAAATTTACCAGTCTAGAAACTGTAAGAATAAATTTCACTTTCTTATAAATTACCCAGCATATTAGTCCATTTCTGTAGCTTATAACTGAATACATGAAAGTGGGTAATTTATAAAGAATGAAATTTATTTCTTACAGACCAGAGGATGGGAAGTCCAAGGTCCATGGGACAAATCGAGTGAAGGCTTTCTTCTGGGTAGGAACTCTCTACAAGATCCCCTGGCAACAAGAGTGTCACATAGTGAAAACTGGCTGAGCAGGAGAGTTCACTAACCTTCTCACTTGCCCTCCTTAAAAAGCCATCAGAACACACCCACTATTCCATGAATGGATAAATCCATTCATGAGGGCACAGTCCTCACAATCTAATCACCTCTTAAAAGCTCCATCTTTCAAATACTGTAATTGGATTTCTCACCCTCAACACTATTACAATGGTGGTCAAGTTTCCAATATATGAACTTTTGGGAGAACATTTAACCCATAGCAACAGTTTTAGGTCATATGTTATAAGCAACAGAAAATAAACTAATATAAGCATATAAAAGAATTTATTTCTGGGTTTTCTATTCTGTTCCACTGTGTCTATATGTCTGTCTCTACACCAGTCCCATACTGTGTTGATTACAGCAGCTTTTTAACAGGCTTTGAAATCAGGAAGAGTATTTTTCTTTCTGAAAAGTGATTTGGCTATTTGGGGTCTTTTGAGAAACCATATGAATTTTAGGATTGTTTTTTTCTATTTCTGCAACACCACCAAAAGAAAGTCACTGGGATTTTGACAGGAATTACACTAAATCTGCAGATCACTTTGGGTAATGTGAATGTCTTCACAATGTTAAATCTTCCAATCCATGAACATGGAATGTGTTTCCATTCATTTGTGTCTTTAGCTTCTTTGAACAATATTTTGTAGTGTTCATTGTACAAATCTTTTACCCCCTTGGTTTAGTTAATTTGGAAGTATTTTATTCTTTTTGATGCCCTTGTAAACGAATGCTTATCTTAATTTCCTTTCCAGAAAATTAATGCTTTCCTTGTTTGTTGTTACTAGTATATAGAAATGTAACTGATTTTTGTGTGTTGATTTTGTATACTGCAAATTTCCTGAATTTGATTATCAGTTTTGTTTGTGTATGGAATTTTTTGGGTATTCTATATCAAGATCGTGTCATCAACAAAAAGATAATTTTTAACTTCTATCTGGATGTCTTTTATTTATCTTCTGATTGCTCTGCCTAGACATCCAGCATTATCTTGAATAGAAGTTACAAGAGTAGACATCCTTGCCCTGACCCTGACCTTAACGGAAAATCTTCTAGTTTTTCACCCTTAAGTATGATGTTAGCAGTAAACTTTTCATATATAGCTTTTATTGTGCTGAGGAAATTTCCTTCTGTTCCTAATGTGTTGAGATTTTTTTTTTCCACATCAGTTGGGACAATCATGTAGTTTTTGACCTTCAGCTTATTAATGTGGTGTACTACAATGTCCGATATTCATATGTCGAACCATTCTTACATTCCAGGAATAAATTCCACTTAGTCATGGTGTGTAATCCTTTTAATGCATTAATGAATCCAGTTTGCTCGTATTTTCTGAGAATTTCTGTGTCAGGTTTCAATGGGGATATTTGGTCGGTACTTTTCTTTATTGTCTGTGTTATAAGAACAATGAATTTGGAAGTATTCCTTCCTCTTCAATATTTTGGAAAATTTTAAGAAGAATTAGTATTAATTCTCCTTTACATATCTGTTAGAATTGTCCAGTAAAGCCAGCTGGTCCTGATTTCTTCTTTATTGGCAAGTTTTTGATTACTGATTCAATCATCTTACTCATTATAGCTCTGTTCAAATTTTTTAGGTCTTCACAATTCAGTCTTGACAGGTTGTATGTTTCTAGAAATTTATCCATTTCTTCTAGTTTGTGTAACTTGTTGGCATATTTTTATTCATAGTTTTTTAATAATTATTCTATAATTGTTCATAGTAGTTCTTTCCATCCTTTTTATTTCCATGACATCAGTTGTAATACCTATTTCATTTCTGATTTTTGTTATTTGAGTCTGTTCTCTTTTTGCCCCACTTAACCTATTTTGATTTTTTCAAAAATCCAATCTTTCTTTTGCTCTTTATTCTCTAACATTTCTGCTCTAATCTTTATTTCCTTCCTTCTACCAACTTTGGATTTGCTTTGTTCTTTCACTAGTTCCTTAAGATGTAACATTAGGTTGTTGATCTGAGATTTTCCTCACTAATGTAAGCATTTAGTGCTATAAACTTCCCTCTTAGTACTGCTTTTGCTGCATCCCATTAAGTTTTGGTACATTGCTGTAATACTGTGAAATATATATTTAGTCTCTGTCCCCATTTCCTAACATATGGATCCTAAAATACTTTGGATCAAAGAAGTGGTAAGAGTGTCTTTTTAAGCAAATAATATTACTGATGGCTGGAGACCTCTAAATAGTCTCAGGATGGGGGAATGGCTGCCAATGAAATCAACCATGTGATTAAAGGATAGGAACTATCAGTCCCACCCTTACCCCCATCCCTGTGCTCCAGGAAGGGAAGAGAGGCAGAAGACTGAGTTGAAAAACCAATGGCCAATGATTTAATCAATCATGCTTATATAGCGTAGCTTCCATAAAACCCCAAAGGCTAAGTTCTCATAGCTTCCAGGTAGCTGAATGCATGGAGTTTCCTCCAGAGTTGTGAGCGCTGAAAGGGGGTGGAAGCTGCATGCCACTTCTCCCACACTACAACTTATGCATCTCTTCCACCTGGCTGTTCACAGGTATCCTTTTTTTTTTTTTCCTTTTTGTCTTTTTTCATGACCGGCAACGGATCACAACCCTCAGTGTCGCGCCCGTACCGGACCGGGACCGGCCACGGGATTGCAACCCTCGGTGTTGCTCCCGCCCCTCGCTCAGCCAGTGAGCGGCCGGTCTGTATGTGGGATCTGAACCCTTGGCAGGAGCGCCACCGCGCTTCCCAAGCGGCGCACTATAGCAGTGCGCCACCGGGCCGGCCCGCACAGGTATCCTTTGTAGTATCCTTTATAATAAGTAAACATAAGTAAGTTTTTCTCTGAGTTTTCTGAGCTGCTCTAGCAAATTAATTGGACCAGAGCAGGGAAACCCCAATTTATAGCTAGTCATTCAAAAGTTCCAAAGGCCTAAACTTGCAACTGGCATCTGAAGTGGGGGGCAGTCTTGCTGGACTAAGCCTTCAACCTATGGAATCTCACACCATCTCTAGGTACACAGTGTAAGGATTACATAGAATTAGAGTACACCCAGCTGGTGTGTATACCCAGCTTGGTATATAAGGAAGTACCCCACTCATCTGGGGTCACAGAAGAATTGTATGTTGTAAGAAGAAACTGAGTTTCTTTTTTTCCTATACCCTTAAAGTTGTTTTTGTTTTCATTTGTCTCAAGGTATTTTCTAGTTTCTGTTCTGATTTCTTATTTGACTCACTAGTTCATCAAGAGTGTGCTGTTTAATTTCTACACATTTGTAAATTTTCCAGTTTTCCTTTTCCTATTGACTTCAATTTTCATTCCATTGTGGTTGAAAAAGATACTTGGTATGATTTCAGTATTTCTGAATTTGTTAAGAGTGTTTTGTGGCTTAAACATGTCATCTATCTTGTAGAATGTTTCATGCGCAGTTGAGAAAAATATAGGTTCTACTGTTGTTCAATGGGATGTTCTATATGTGTCTGTTAGGTCCAACTGGACTACAGTGTTGTTCGTGTGTCCTCTGTTTCATTCTGGAACTTCTGTCTGCTTGGTGTATTCCTACTGAAGGTAGGGAATTAAATCCTCCTGTTCTGTGTTACTGCTTACTGTCTATTCAATTCTATCAATGTTTGCTTCATATATTTTGGGTGCTCTATTGTTAGGTGCACATATATGTACAGTTGTTATATCTTCATGAACTGACCAATTTATCATTATATGATATCCATATTTGTCACTTATAACAGTTTACTTAAAATGCATTTTTTGCAATATAAGTATGTCCACCCATGCTCTTCTTGCTTACCACTTGCATGAAATATCTTTTCCCACCCTTCTACTGTATAACCTTATATTTAAAGTAAATCTCTTGTACAGAGCTTATAATTCAATCTTTTTAAAAAATCCATTCAGCCACAGTATGTCTTCTGATTGAGTTTAATCCATTTCCATTTAAAAAAAATTACTGATAGGGAAGAACTTACTACTGCTATTTTGTTCACTGTTTTCTGTATTTCTTACCATTATTTTCTCCCTCTTTTCCTGCCTTCCTTTGTGTTTCACTGATAGTATTAGTGACATGTATTGATTTTTTAATTTTCTTTTGAAAATCTTCTAGATGTATTTTCTTTGTGGTTACCATGGGGCTTACATAAAACATATCAAACTATTTCAAACTGGTAACTTCAATCACACATAAAAACACTATTAATTTTATATCCCCACACCTTGTTATTCATGTCACAAATTAGATCTTTTAATATTTTATATCCATTAATATAGCTTGATATTTGTAACTTTCATGCTTTTATATTTTAAATTCTGTACATAAATTAAATGATTTATACACCACCACTACAGTATTACTGGATTATGTATTTCTATATATTTACCTTTATTACAGAGCTTTGTATTTTTGCTTACTTTTGTGCTCCAGTATAGCATCCTTTCATTTCAAATTGATTGACTCCCTTCATCAATTCCTGTAAGGCAGGTCGAGTAGTGATGAACTCCCTCAGCTTTTGCTTATCTGGGAAGATGCCTATTTCACCATCACTTTTAAAGGATGGGTTTTCCCTATATAGTATTCTTTGGCAGCTGTTTTGTTTTGTTTTTACTTTCAGCACTTTGAATATATCAATTCACTCCTTTCTGGTCTGTAATGTTGCTGCTGAAAAATCTGCTAATAATTTCATGAGTGCTCCTGATAAATGATTAGCTGTTTTCTTCTTGCTGCTTTTAAGATTCTCTCACTTTGACTTTTGACAGTAATATGTCTCTGTTAGGCCCCTTTGAGTTCACCCTAGGTGGAGTTCTCTAAGCTTCTTGAATTTGGATGTCCATTTTCTTCATCAGATTTGGGAAGTATTCAGCAATTATTTCTTCAAATAAGCTCTGTCCATTCTCTCTTATTCTGGGCTTCCTATAATGCATATATTGGTTTCCTGTGTATTGTTCCATAAGTCGCTTAGGCTCTCTTAACTTTCCTTTATTCTTTTTTTCTTGTTTTTCCTTTGTCTCGATAATTTCAATTGACTTATCTTCAAACTGATTCTTTCTTCTGCTTAATCAAGTCTGCTGTGAACCTCTTCTAGTGAACTGTTTGATTCTGTTATTTTATTTTTCACCTCCAGAATTTGTTTGGTTCTTTTTTATAGTTTCTCTTTGTTAATACTCTTATTTTTGTTAATGTATCATCTTCCTGAATTATATACTTGTATATTTGTGTTCATTAGTAGTACATTGAGCTTCTGTGAGATGTTTGTTTTGAATTCTTTGTCAGGTATTTCAGAGATCTCTGTTTTTTTTAGGGTCAGTTCCTATGTATTCATTTGGTGCCTTTACTTGGGCCATGTGCCACTGTTTCTTCATGTGCCTTATTTTCTGTGTGTGATTTTTGAATCTGAAAAACAGCCACCTCTCCTAGACTTTATTATAGAATGGATTCATACAGGAGAAGACCTTCTCTAATCAGATGACCTACAAACTCTAGGGAACTCTCAAACCTGGTACAGGGTCGCATCTTCTCAGAGTTTCTATGTGTAATTTCATAATTAATTTTTCAGTTATACTTTTTCAGGAATGTATGCTCTCTTGCTCCCTTTGATGTCTGCCTGTAGTACTCGAATTTCTCTGACATGTAACAAGCCACAGGGCTCTCCTTTGTCCTTTACAGCTCCAGGCACCCAAGGTATGCCAATTTCATCAGTAGTGCTCTGATTCAAGTAAGACAGAAACCAGTACCTCAGGAATCCCTCCTAAAATCCCAAATTTTAGACACATGTTCCACTATTCATTTTCCCTCCCAGTGGAGAAGTCAAAAGCTGGGCACTTAATCCCAATATTGATGAGCTATGTCAGCTTCTGTCTGTGGTATTACAACTTCTCTGGCCCTACTCCAACACACTGAGGTCTCTTTTGTTCTCCACTGTCCCTAGACATCCAAAGTATGCCAGTTCCTCATCATCAGTCCAAGTCAGAAAAGACAAAACTAGCCTTTTGCGAAGTCTCTTGAAAAGTCAGAACACTGGACATACATTCCACTCTTCTCTTTCCCTCCCAAAAGAGAGGTGGAAAGTTAGGCTTTTCATCCTAATCATGAGTTATGCCAGCATGAAGGAGGGGCTGACACAGCTGAAATAAAATGGCTTTTCTTACGCATTTCAAATGCAGCTACTCTTGGCTTCAAGCTTACCTGGGGTACTGAGACTTCCTACTTGTTTCTGGAGTTCTCTTAAAGGTTTTCTGGACCATGTTACCGTAGTTAGGTTGATATTTCTGTGGGGGAATGAGATTTGGGGCTTCCTATTCCACCATGTAGCTGATGTCAAATACCTTGGCAATTTCTTATAAAGTTAAATATACATTTATGCTATGTCCTAATAATTCCACTACTAATGATTTACTTTAAAGAAATGAAAACATCCATTCACGTAAAGAATTACAGAAAAATATTCAGTTTCTTTTTTTTGTTTCACAATAGTACATCAATAGAAGACTAGGTAAACAATTAATAGTACATTCATAAAACTGAATACTCTTACCACTAAAAAAGAATGAACTATGGATATACACAACACATAAATAAATTTCAAAAGCAGTAAGTTAAGCAGAAAAAGGCAAACACAAAAGAGTATATATTGTAAGATTCCACTTTATATAAGTGCATATTTGCATAAATTTGGCAAAGCAAATTTATGGTGGGAAAAAAGCAGGAGGGGGGTTGCCATTGAGGGGAGGAGGGGATGGATTTACTGGAAATGGGCAAAGAGAACTTTATGGGATGATGGAAGAGTTCTCTATCTTGACTGGCATGGTGCTTACATGAATACGTGTACACTTATCAAAATTTATTGAATTGTAGAATTAAGAACCATATATTTCGCTTTATATAAAATTTACTGCAAAAGTAAAGAGAATAATTCAAGTATAAAGTAATAGATTAGAGACCTAATTTTTCTAAGAATGAATTTAAGAAACAAGTAAGTAAATACCTTTTTATTTTTCTGTTATAGTTAGAGATAACAACATGAACCAATCACATATGATCTATTTCATAGTCAGAGATAAGACCTGACATTAAGTAATTTGTCTTACAAAGAAATAAAATTCATATTTAGAAGTAAATAACTACTTGAAAATCATACCTAACTATTGTGGGGCAACACTAATGCTTTTGTTTTTGTTTATTTATTGAAATGTGTTGATTATACATATTTATGGAGTACAGAGTTGACTTTTTAAAATTTTATTTTGGAAACAAGTCTTAGTACATTAAAAAGACTAAGATCATAGAAAATTTGTTCACTGACCACAATAACAGAAGAAAATTTAGGAAACTCACAAATGTGTGGAAATTAAACACTTTCCTAAATAAACAATGGGTAAAAAGAAAAATCACAGGGAAATTACATAGTACTTTGAAATAAAAAAGTGCAACTTATCAAAATTTATAGGATGCAGGACTTAGAGGAAAACTTACACTTGTAAAACCTATATTAAAAAAAAGAAAAATCTCAAATCAGTAATGTGAACTTCTACCTTAAGAAAACAGAAAAAGGGGCCGGCCCGGTGGCACACTGCTACAGTGCGCCGCTTGAGAGTGCAGCGGCGCTCCCGCTGAGGGTTCGGATCCCACATACAGACCGGCGGCTCACTGGCTGAGCGAGGTGCGGACGCAACACCGAGGGTTGCGATCCCGTTGCCGGTCCCAGTCCGGTACGGTACAGGCACGACACTGAGGGTTGCGATCCGTTGCCGGTCATGAAAAAAGACAAAAAGGAAAAAAAAGAAAACAGAAAAAGAGCAAACTACACCAAAAGCAAATATAAGTAGGAAATATCAAAGATTACAACAGAAATATATAAGGATATTAATAAATACAAAAAAATCAACATAACCAAAATATGATTCTTTAATAAGATCAACAAAATTTGCACAACTATATCTAGACTGACCAAGAAAAAAAGAGAGAAGACCAAAATACTAAACTCAGAAATAAAGCAGGGACATTATTACATTATCATTATGGTTCTTCGTGGTAGTTAAGACTTGGTTTCTTTCTCTTTCTTGTTTGCATTTTTGTTCTACCAGTGGGTTTTGTTCCTTCATGTGTATTCGTAGTAGTGATTATTGTTTTTAGAAATCCAGAGGCAGGATTTCCTTGAGTATTAGATGCAGGGCTGGTCATGTGGTGATGAACTCCTGCAGCTTTTGTTTGTCTGGAAAATACACTATTTTTCCCTCATTTCTGAAGGATAGCCTTGCTGGGGATATTATTCTTGGCTGGAAGTTTTTTCTTCTAGTGTTTTGAATATATCATCCTATTTTCTTCTGGCCTGTAGAGTTTCTGTTGAGAAGACTGCTGTTAGTCTGATAGGGGCTCCCTTATAGGTGACTTGATGCTTTTCTCCTGTTTCTTTTAAGATTGTCTTTGAACTTTGCCAGTTTAACTATAATGTGTCCTGCAGAGGATCTTTTTGGGTTCAATCTTTTTGGTGATCTTTGAGCCTCCTGTATTTGAAGGCCTGTGTCTCTCCCTATACCTGGGAAGTTTTCCATTATTATTTTGTTGAATTGGTTTTCCATACCTTTGCTTTTCTCCTCCTTTTCTGCAACACCCATGATTCAAATGTTTTTGTGCTTAAGATTGTCAACTAGCTCCCTTAGATTTTCTTCATTTTTTAAAAATTCTTTTTTCCGGGCCAGCCTGGTGGCGCACTGCTACAGTGCGCCGCTTGGGAGCGCGGTGGCGCTCCCACCGAGGGTTCAGATCCCACGTACAGACCGGCGGCTCACTGGCTGAGCGAGGTGTGGGCGCAACACCGAGGGTTGCGATCCCGTTGCTGGTCCCGGTCCGGTACGGGCGCGACACTGAGGGTTGCGATCCATTGCCGGTCACGAAAAAAGACAAAAAGGAAAAATAATATAATAAAATAAAATAAAATAAAATAATAAAATAAAATAAAATAAATAATAATAAAATAAAATAAATAAAATAAAATAAAATAAAATAAAATAAAATAAAATAAATAAAATAAAATAAAATAAATAAAATAAAATAAAATAAAATAAAAATAAAAATAAAATAAAATAAATAAATAAAAATTCTTTTTTTCCTTTCTATCATTTTCCTGGGTTATTTAAAAAAGACTATCCTCAAAATCAAAAATTCTTTCTTCTGCTTGTTCTACCCAGCTGCTTAAGCTATCAGTTGTGTTTATTTTGTTGACTAAATCTTTCAGTTCCATGAGTTCTACTACATTCTTTTTTAAGGCATTAATCTCTTTGTACATTTCCTCCTTCATATCTTGGATTTTTTTTCTCATTTCATTACATTAATCTCTTTGTACATTTCCTCCTTCATATCTTGGATTTTTTTTCTCATTTCATTATATGGTCTGAGTCTTCTCAAATCTCGGTGAGTTCCCTTAAGACTTGCTCAGAATTAGTTTCAGTCATGCTATAGGGTCTGGTTTTTAAGAATTACTGTATTCTTTTGGTGGTGTCATATTTTCTTGGGTTTTCATATTTCTAGTGTCTCTACATTGATATCTGGTCTTTTGGTAGAGCAGTTGCTTCTTCTGTTACTTGGGAGTGGGCTTTGAGGAGTGAGAGGTCCTTTTTCTTGTCTCCGCTGGTGATTCTCCTCACGTCAATGCAGTTGAGTGTCTAGCAGGCCACCTGCATGGTGGATGTGGCTATTGCTTTGGTATTAAGCCACTTTTGTGGCAGTCGTGGCTGTGGCAGGCCACCTACGTGGAAGTGGTGCTTTTGGTGTTCTCTCTTGCCTACTTCTGGGTGGGCAAGAGGTTGCCCTCAGCTTCTGCCTAGGTCTCCAAGCATGCTCTGCTTCTTGCCTACTTCCAGGTGGAGGGGACTTGTCTTTGGCTCCTACCTAGGCACCCAGGTAGGCTCTGACACTAACACTTTAAACATACATAAGATATGTTACTACTATACTCTTCTAAACTTTTCAATTAAAAATGAACTAAACAGATCTCATTAATATAGTAATTTAACTGAATGAATAAATAAGAATTAGTTTACACTTACTTTTATAATTCCTATGGCCTAAAAGGCTTCACACATGAATAATGTCAAAAGAGTGTAAACAAGACAATGTACGGTAAAGATCTTTTGTTGATAAATTCTCTTTTAAATACATTTTCTGATATTTTATTGCGAAGTACAATAGCAATCAGATTCCTCTTATTAAATAATACAAAGACCCATGTATCACACGATAGCATCATACATAGGCCAACTATGGAGGAAAAAAGTAAAAACTTGGTGGTTAGAAATATTTTGAGTATATGTTAAGCCCTCCTCAAAATGTTTATCATGTAATGATGCAGTTAATACCTGCTCAGCAAAAGAAAACTAAATACTAAAAAATATATATAAATAGGAATAAAAATAATACCTAGTTCTATGAGTGAGACATAACTGTAACATTCTGGTGAACTTGCTTCCATTTTTGCATAACAGGTAAGAACATACATTATTGTATACTGATTATTTAAGGTTAGCATACATTATCTAATTTTTCATGTTAATACATTTTTTCATTGTACATGTTTATGAGGTATATTTTGTTGTAACAAAATTTTTAACACCATTACCCTTACTTTATTTCTTAAATGTTTTTAAATTTTACCTGTATGTTCCTACTTCTTAAAAAAAAAATACTGTTTTTATTTGCATAACCCATACTCACTGTAAGTGAAGTGAAACACAAGTGTACCCAAGAAGCTCACGGGAAAAATAGAATTAAAAGATAATTCAAATCATTCTATGAATTTTGGAAGTACCATCATATACAAACAATAGGGAAAAATTACTACATCTCTATTAATATTTCAGTGCATATCATATCAGAATTATATAGCTATTCAAAAATATACAAGTATTTACACATTTTTTAGAAGAATAGGATTATATATCTTTGCATATAAACCATTTTTAGTTATCTTTTCACTTATATCATGAACATCTTTTCATGTTCATAAAGATATACTACCATCATTTTCAATGGCTGCATTATATTCAAGTCTATCAATATGCCATAATTTATTAAATTAATCCTCTATTTTGGGCATTTAAGTAGCTTTCAAGTTTTTACTAATATAAGCAATGTTGCCATGAATGGCCTTAAATATAGATTGTTGCAAACTTGCTCATTATCACTTATAATGACTTCTTAGATGTGGAATTCCTAATCAAAGGATATGCATTTTTTTTTACATTTTTAATTGTGCAGATATTCATATTTTTAAAACTTTTGGTAGACCCTAGTGGGACTCTAAAAAAGTTGACAATGGAAAAGAAGAATCAAGTTCAATGACCTCCAGGAAAGGCTCTGGGAATACAAAAGTAATGAGATAATTTTTGCCTGCAGGTAACCCAGTCTGGTGGGAGGGACAAACATTGTAACAACAACAACAACAACAAAACAATGGCAAGTGTGATAATGCCTAAGAATAATCAAAGAACGATCAAGTAATTCTTTCCTAGGAAAGCTACACTGAGTTAATGGAAGACAGATGTAGAGAAGAAATTCCAGATTTAAGAAAATAAATCAAAAGCCCAGAAGTATACACCAAAGTATTCCTAGCAGAGAGCCTATTTATATCTCTTTCGGGACCATGAAATGTGACTGAGGAAATACATATATAATTAGAAAAGGTAAAAAAGCTACAACTAGTAAACTTAGTTACCACTAACTCTTTGATATGTTTGACAGAGGAAAAACCTAGGACACACTAAGCCAACTTACGTAAACAGACCTAGAACACAGAGATTCTTATTCTCATTCTAGAGTTCTATCCTCCATATTTTATCTCATTATATAGTATAAAATGTGAAGTACATGCTATTTAAGTAGTTCAAATCCCAAGGGGTATTTAAAACCAAATAGTAGGTATTAAAAATATTCACCTATACACACACATGTGGCGAAATATTACTATTTTTAAGTAAACAGTAGCAGCACCATAATTGTAAGGACGATAATCAACAAACTGCTTAAAGAGAGTTTGGCCAGAACAGTCAATATACAAGCAAACAGAAATATTGGAAATGCAGGATTACTTTGGAAAGAATTTTATTTAGTTTCTTTAATAAATTATTGCTTAATCACTCTGATCTACACACTCTTTTTTTTTTTTTTTTTTCCTTTTTGTCTTTTTTCGTGACCGGCAACGGATTGCAACCCTCAGTGTCGCGCCCGTACCGGACCGGGACCGGCAACGGGATCTCAACCCTCGGTGCTGCGCCCGCACCTCGCTCAGCCAGTGAGCCGCCGGTCTGTATGTGGGATCCGAACCCTCAGTGGGAGCACCGCCGCACTCCCAAGCGGCGCACTGTAACAGTGTGCTACTGGGCCAGACCCTCTATTTTTACATTTAAAAAATTTTCAAAAATACAGTTGTGACTCTATAAGCTACTTACCAGCCATAGGACATATTGATTAATATAATCAGGATCACTGAGTTGATTTATTAAAGGAAGAAGAATTCCTCGTGCAAGGATTTCCTGAAAAAAAAATTTTGAAAACAAACACAAATTTAGTCTAATATACTTCTCATATAAGTAGCATAATGTAAATTTCCTAACACAATGGTGTTATTTAAGAAAGGCATGATACATATTAAAGTAAAACTTGATAACCAGAGCTACTTCACCTCACTTAAAATAAATGAGAAAAAGCTACCTATATCAACATGGATTCATCTCCATAATGACAAGATCTGAGTAAATCAAACAAGAATACCTCCAGTCCCCTAGTATTTATGTCAATTTTTAAAAGGTAAAACATAAGACTAAAGGTGTTTATGGATTCATACGTCTATATTAAAAGTACAAAAACAGAGAACAAAAGGAAAGGATAAACATAAATTTTACAATCGTGGTTACTTCAAGGGAGGAAACAGCAACTATATAAAATACCAACACCGGTTAAATCCAGGTGGTTGGTACCTAAATTTTTATTGTATTCTCTGTATGTCTCTGTTTATTTTCCTAATAAAAAATATTAAAAATAAAAAGTATGTGAATGAAATCTACTCACCATTCTCTAGAATACACATTCCCATTCTTTGCAGTTGTTTATGCTCCTATTAAAATTCTGCACTTCCTTTAAGGACTGACTACAGAGTCAATTTTCCTATTAAATAAACCCTGATCATCCCAGCTTAATATTTTTTCACATTCATGCTTAAAATAAACACATGCCCTATTTTTACAGCATTTATCATTTATTGTTGTCTATATAATTTTATGTCATATATTTCTCTAGTAGACTACAACTAATTAGGACCCCTCTGTATATGAGTGGGATTGGTCAATTGATCTACTGATTTATCTGTCTCCAAAAATATTTACCTCTTCCTGTTTTTCTCAAGGTCATTGTTTTAAATAAGGTAGGCATCTGACACATGAATGGAAAAACTAAAAATGTTAATGCTGACTCTACTAATACAATGTTTTCACCTGACATTAATCTTTATTCCTTAATGTTTATGATACCTAAATTTATGAAACATTTCTTAAGAATACTGGAGAAGCTAAAACACAAGATTAACAGGATGTTTTACTTTTCTAAGTAAAAGACCAATTTATTTATTCCTTCTCAGATCTCTAATTTATCTGAGCCATTTTCTGGTAAAAATTCATAGAAAATGATCTTTATTTTCCTTCAGAGAAATGTTTTATATAGTTCTACTTTTGTAAGCTGTGCAGAGTCTCTGACAACTACTACTTCATGACGAATTAAGATTTCCAAAAGGCATTAATGAAGGTGCCAGTAATTTTCTGAAATGTCTTTTGAGACACTTTATAGTACCAAATTATAAGAAATAGCTGCTTTCAAGGTTAGCTTTAGTCCCTAAATTTTTAAAAATTACATTTGTTTATGTAATTCCTTTAAATTATGTTTCTGGACACAAAATTTCTAAATGTACTTTGTAAGGAGAAAATTCACACATACAAAAAAATGTTTTGCTGAACTTTTTCTTCAAAATGATAAAAAAACACATGGGGAAGAACTCCGAGTAAATTTTGTGTTTCTTATTAGTTAAGACAATTAGTCAATCTCTCTTTAAAAACTACTTTGACCTCCTAATTTGCCTCATAAAAGAGTTTGGCTAGTCAAGAGCAAATCAAATGCCTCAACAATTCCTATACAGGTCCTAGTGAGAACTCTAAATATTCCAAAGTAAGCAGCCATTTCCATGTAATTCCTACTTTAAGACCCCCATGTCTAGAAGACAGCACCAGCTGTCGATTTAGGGGCCTAAAAGATACAGTCATTGTAAAGTTACTGCTAATGTCAGAATCCTGCCTACGTCGCCAATTGTAGCGCTCTTTTACTTGCCCATAATCCGGCACTGACTGGGCCAATTGCCAAGGTAGGGCCCGTCTGGAGCTCACAGACCCCTCAAGCCCGTTGTCCAGACTGGGTCACAAACCCTTCACACAGCAGGCTGGATCCCCAGACCCCTCACACACAGGTCTACGAGCTAGGTAACTGGCAAACAGGTCCTTGGAAGCCATAGGTTGAAAAGCATGGCCAGCGGAGCGGCTGCCTGGGGCAGTCCATGCCAGCCAAGGTGGCGGTACTGCACCGGGACACTAACTTCACCCACACACAACCTGCCCACAAAGAATGCTACACCACCCCCAACCTGACACAGGGCGAGGGGGCTTGATTAAATTATTGTATTTTCCCAACAGTCATTAAAGTCATGAATCTTTAAATGAATAAAACATATTAATGGAAAGAAAGTAGAGACAATTAAACAGCAATTACATCAAATACAGTGATTTGTAAAATCTATATAAAGTATCCATACAAAGGAAAGAATTCTTTCATCTGTTATTTAATCTAAACAAAAATGTCTTTTGGGAAAATGTGGATTTAATTAGTGATTAAAGAAAACTGATAAAGAACTTCTACCAAGTTAGAAGGGAAAAAGAACTGATTTGCTGAATGCTGTGCTCTACAATTATCCTCATCAATTAGATTAATCAAAAAGAAATGAAATACTGGCCTAAAAGAGAAATCTACAGCAAAACATATTTGCTCATAGAATCCTACTTAAACAACAACCTCAAGTAACAAGGCAGATCTTCACTCACGGCTCTTAGGAGTCGGCTTAATCCTCAAGGAGCTGCAACAACATGTGCACTGCACCACAGCCAGCAAGAGGGCAAATGGGTGTCCTCTTGCATTAAAACTGATTCTCTGATTGAATACCTACCATATGCCAGGTATTGTGTTAACCAATAAGTATATAAGGATGATAAATACATGTATAGTCCCTGTCCTCATGGGACCTACAATTCATTTGGGAGAAAGAAGCATCAAGTAAGTAAACACAACAACCAAATGTATCATTTTAAAATATGGTAAATTCTATGAAAAAAAAAAAAAAAAAAACAGTACTACCTAGGGTAAAAGGGAATTATGAGGGAGCTTCAGATTGGGTGGTTAGGGAGGCATCTCTTAGGAAGGGACATTAAGTGAGATAGGAGGAAAGAATACAACTTAGCCAAGAGGATAGGCAGAATCATTCTGAGCAGAGGAAAAAAGCAGATGAGACAGCCCTATGGTAGGCGGGGGAGGTGGGGCTTTGGTACTTTTGGGGAAGAAAGTCAGTGTGGCTGGAGTATGATGACTGATGACAAAGATACTACTCTTGACCAAACTTTAGTCAAGCTCCTCTGAACCCTCTTCCCAATTAGGCCTTGACCTTTGGGCTTCCATATTTGTTTATCTTTGTATCACTCAGTTTTAGCAAGAATCCTGTCAACTAGGATTACCTAGAACTCCCCCACTCTCTGTAAAATCATCAAATTCCTCATCCCCTGCACTTGATGTCTGATAATACTGGCCTGCCTTCAGCAAGAATCCCATTAAATCTCTTTAACCAGAATCCCCCCTTACCCCTTATGTTTTCTCTTAGTAATTTTCCATCCACTGATCCCCACCCCTGCTCCTTGGCTATAAATCCCCTCTTGTTCTTATTGTATTTGGAATTGAGTCCAGTACTACACTGAGCACTCTTTTTCCCTGTTGCAATAATAACTGAATAAAGTCTGTTTTTACCACTTTAAGTACTGTCCAGCTATGGTTTTTTTCTGACACTGCATGGCATGAAGGTTAGAGAGATAAAGCCGCATCACACAGGACTCTGAAAGTATCTGGAAAGACTCAGATTTGAAACATTTGCTGGATGATCAAGAACAGGATTTCCATTTTGGACATTTGAAAAGGCCTGTCCGGTCACTCAAGTGGTGATTTCAAATGGACAGCTGGTCAAAGTAGCCTGTGGTTCAGAAGGAAAGTCTGGACTAAAGATATAGATTTAGAACTCATTAGCATGTGGAGAATATTTAAAACCACAGGAATGAATGAGCAAGAGGAGGGCCTAGGATTAAATAACATGAATATTTTAAGGAGACCTAGAACTGCAGAAGAGGAGTTAAGGAGTATCAAGGTGACTAAAAAGGAGACCACAGGAGGAGAAAAATCAAAAGAAAGTAGTGACATGGAAACAAAGAAAAGACAGAGTTTCAAGAAGGGAAGCAATGGGCAGCCATGTGAAATGCTGCTAGAGATACCATGTTAACAGTAGCTGTTTGAAACACAACGAAGAAAGATTCGGATGCCAAATGGACACTCAGCATGAACGAGTACTGTAAGTGATTAGTAGTATCTTCCTTCAATGGTAGATGTGAATCTAGTGATAGGCATGCCAGGCATTTACCACCCTGGATAAAGAGTAGCCCAAGCAATTGGCCTTAACAAAAAATAGTTAATCTATCAGACTCTTCCCATCAAAACTAAGCACTTTCTACCCATTTCACACAATACCACTAACATACCTGAGAAGTACACTGAACTCACGGTAGGTAGAGGTTAGGAAACCATTTGGTATTACTTATACGATAACATACAAGCATAAAAGCACACCTCAGGAATTGGCATCTGTCTTGAAGGAGGATAGACTTTCATTTTACCCATTTAACCGAGATAAGATCATATGTAGACAGCACCATAATCAGCAACCAAAGCCAAATGTTATTCCTTTACATTAGCACGTACAACTTTACTCCAAAGGTTCACACTCAGGGAATAAAGAGTCCAAGACTGCTGCTCTCATATGACTTATTCGTTTTCTAATTACGAAAAGGACAATCTTAGTAGCCCAGTTTATGTCCAGAAATGTTACTTTTATTTTATCCTAATTTAGGTAGTAAAAAAACTTTAAAACATACCTTTGTTATAACTAAATATCTGAGCATCTAACTCTAAGTCAGGCAGTTCTCAAAGAATTGGTCAGGGACCCTGGGGAATGGTGGGAAGATCCCAAGGCTTTTTCAGGTGGTCTGCATCAAAACCATTTTCATAATAAAACTAAGACATTATTTACCTTTCACTTCCATTCTTTCACGTACATAGAGAGACACATTCAAGAGGTACATAATGGTATGATGGCATCATGAATCTATCAACTAATGAAATGTATGCCCGTGTATTCTCGTGCTTTAAAAATATTTTTGTTTTAATATATAATACATAAATATTATAGAGAAAACCCACATCAACTAAAGCTCTTTAGGATCTTCAATAATTTTTAAGAGTATAACAGGATCTTGAGACCAAAAATTTTGAGAACTACTGCTTTAAGTTTCTTTACAGCCATTATTTGGTATGAGATTAAGCTTACCCTGACAAAGTATCGCATGATCTTGTTCTGGAAATCTCCAGGAGGTAGCAATAAATATAATAAGACTTCACACAAATCCCTTAGGAACCCTAAAAACAGAAAAAGTAGATATAACAACATTAGAAAATATATAGTCTCCATCTACTTTTGATAAGACACATAAAAAGGTAGGAAAAAGCATTTTCCTGCTTATACCAGCTTATTATTTTAGTAATTAGTACACATCAGTATTCATTATAAATTCATTCCTACATTGTTCTCCAAATAGTAACTACTCATTAATCAAGCTAGTATTTTTTTAAAATTCTTCTCAGTTTTAACTAGTTTTTTAAATCACATTAGAAACTTCAACCACAAAAGTGTTTTTGCTAAAAACAGTTTTAGATGCACCAAATATTTTGCACTTCTACGACACACTAACCTTTGCATACTTAAAAATTATAGACCATTTAAAAATATACCTATAATTCTTTCAGGAAAAAATCCTCCACTTTTTCAGCAGGTAATAACAAAGGAGAAAGTATGCTCTTCTATTCTACTGATTTAAGAGAGCTCAATTTATGTAAAAGCACTACACCTCATTACATCTATTCCTTACATTTAGTTATTTCATATCAATGCTAATGAACTGACAATTAAAAACTGAATTGTACAATAAATGTAAAAACAGAAGAAGAAGAAAGAAAAATGGCAAAGGAAAGTAATAAAAACGTTTAGTATATTTTCAAAATCTGAGAAAACAATTTACACAACTAGAAATGCTTTTCTGTACTTGTTCCTATTCTGACACTTTCCAGGAATATAATTATATAGATGATCCTGTTAATTAAAAAAGTGCCAATTAGCAAAAGACTTAATAGTTGTAAAACTGGGAAAAGATAAGATCCTCAGCTAAAACTTATCTGTACTAACATTCCACAAAGACAAGTCCATTCAAGTCTATAAATTTTATTTGAAATCATTATAATCATTTCCTTAGAAAATATTTTAGGGTAACAGGTATACTCTTGAAGTAGAAACAATAAATTCAAGGGGAAGACAAATTACTATAGTTCAAAACTTAAATTTTCAATTATAAAATGTTTGTGCTTGTATTTTAAAAGACAGGTTAATTTTTAAAGATGACCTTTAAAAAAGAAAAAAGAATCTGAAAACTACTTTTAAGAGTTAAAAAATAAAATAAAATGAATAGTGTCTTTTCTATGCAGTCGGTCCTACGTAAAAATAATTTCACCGTTAGATTAGTTCACTGGTTCTGCAAACTTGTCTCTCACTAGTTCCTATACTCAAAAGAGTTATACTGAAAAGAAAACCTTCTTCATCTTTGGGAGAAGTGCACACTAGATCACGGCAAACTTCCTTCTCCATTTCAACTTCAACTTCAAAGAAGGTATCAACAAGATCTTCTGCTGTACCTGGACAAAGAAAGGAACAATTCAAGATATACGAAGTTATAAATGAAAACAGATTTTTAAATTCTAATTTTTAGATGGAATAAAGACATTACCTTTTACTTGATCATCTTTCTCTGTTACTCTCTGCTGAGCCTTTCTGAATACTCGTAAGTGTGTGCCAAAATCATCTACGATGCGTGTAGTAAAATAAGGTTGCCAGTCTATTTCTTTTGACCTTACAGAAAACACATTACATAAAAGCATCATATAAATGCTTTATCAAAAATAAAATTCATTTTAATGACTACTGACATACAACATGATTATCACAAAGACTGCAAATTTATACTGAGATTTTTGTTCATTATTACCTCTTAGCACCCCATTTCACAATATTCAAAGTATATCAAATCTGCTTTATTAAGTCGTCTAATAATATTATTTGAATTACTTTATGTGCCAAAGCTTAAATGTACTATCTAAATGCTTAAAATAATAGGAAAAGAAATTAATTTTTCCCAGTTAAATCTGAAATGAGTCTGACAAGTATATCACGCAATTTCTCAACCCAGACATGAGAATACATAGGCATTCAGAATGTTTTTGCTTGCTTTCAAGAATGTTTCAGACATTTCTTGGTTTTCTTATTGAACCCTTTCTGAATTCTCCAAATTCTTGATTTTAGTTATATAACTCAAGTTCTGAACCAAATACCTATGGTATGAGCCTGACTGATTTCTGTATGCATATAACAGCACTTAAAAACTTGACCATTAGAAAAAACTAATCACACAGAAATGGTTTTAAAAATGATGTCAAATATCACACATACTTTTTTTTTTTTTTCCCCCATTTTTGTCTTTTTTACTGACCGGTAACGGGATCGCAACCCTCGGTGTCGCGCCCATACCGGGGACCGGCAACGAGATCGCAACCCTCGGTGTTGCACCCGCACCGTGCTCAGTCAGTGAGCGGTAACCAGTCTCCACATGGGATCCAAACCCTCGGCGGGAGCGCCGCCGCACTCCTAAGCGGCACACTCTCCAGTGCGCCACCGGGCCGGCCCTATCACACATAATTTTTTTTAAAAAAAAGCCTACAGAATACCCAGGAAAAGGTGATTACTAATTTTACGAAGTCATCTAGTACTCTATCTCAAAAGTAATGGACTTCGAGAAACATTGCTATTTCAGGACACCAGCGAAACAGATAATAAATAAAACAGATAACATAAAAATAATTTACATTGTTCCTTAGACTGAGTGATAATTTTAAATAAACATTTTTTCAATGCTGTTTTTCTTAAAATAGCACTAAAATTAACTCATACTTTTTGAAATATGCCAAGTAGCAGAAGACAAAGTCCATTCATGAAGATGCTGGAAAATGAAGGAATCAAAAAAGTACAAATAATTCATTATGTACATGTACCCACACATGTATAATAAAGAGAGTGAAGAAGTTGACTTGATTACTGTCACTTTCTAAGAGAAAACTATAAAGAGTAGTAAGGCACTGAGGAAATAACAGATGCTGTTTTCAAATAAAAATGTTAAGTTATTAACAATCGTACACTAATTTTTTTTTTAAAGGCACAACCATGGTTTGTCCTATACAAGAAAAGAAAGTAAACTATAAGTATATGAACACAAATACAAATTAACACAAAAAAGGTATCCCTGAGCTCAGGGATCTGAGGAAGGGTTAACATTATCTAGAATATAAGAGCCATGCATATAAACATATAACTAAACTTGGTAACAATACTGAGCTTCAACGTAAAATCTAAAATAAAAACCTAGCTCGATCTTATTTTTTTTTAATTCACAATCTGTATAAGCACCTTTCAAAAAATCTTTACATGAAAATTTACTCAAAAATCATCCACACTTCAAAATTTTATAAAAATAGAGTTTACTTAGTACAGGTTATTCAATCCATAAAGCTCATTCAATCCATAAAGTTCAGTCTAACAAATTTATAAGAAAACATAAAACATAATCTCTCAAATTATATCTGTTTTGTTTCACGGTATAATGCTATTTACTGAAATTTTCAAACAAAATAAAATTTACCAATTTGGGAAGGCATTTTAAATCCATCTCGATTTTTTATAGAGGATATAATGATATTTAAAATAAGTGAGATCATCAAGCAATGCAAAAATAATTTCAAAGTTTAAAATTACTTTAAACTTTAAATATAGATTTCTATTGTTAATATAGAAATATGCTGAGGGTGGGGAAAATAGGAAAAATAGTATTTTATATCTCTACCCAATGTCATTATTTTCCCTCTGCTTGACTCATTTCTACTGCCTACATGGAAACCTAACATGAATCTCAACGCAAAGGATTTTGTCCAGATTAGAAAGAACAATAGCACATTGCTTCCCATTTATAAATTAGAAGAATATATACTAACAATTTCTAATAATATCTGTCTTAACAAAATTAGAAATATTTTGATGACAGTACTTTCTCAAAATTATGGCATGTGATAAATTCATAATAAATGAAATGTGAGTATGAATAAAAATCATTCAATTATGTAATAGCCGTATTTCCTTCTATTGCCTCCAATACACAGCTTTCTACTAGAGTTCTTAATACCAATTATTCTTAAAATATGCCACAGTCAAAGCACTTTTCCACTTTGATTAAAATACTCTCCCACATAATTCCTATTCTAGTAAAAACACCTGGGTTATTACACAATGGATCCTATTATTGACACTTTCTTTTTATTATTATTACTCATAAGCTGTCATTTCTTGAATATAAAGATAAGAGAATATATTTCCTAATGACCAAGAGAATAAATGATACGATCAACCTTAACCTGAAAAAAATAAAATTTATAGTAGGCCCCTGAAGCTTATATATCTTGATAGAATGATTGCAGAAAGAATAAGGTTAACAATGAATGCAAACAAGCAATGAAATTTTAATTGCAGCACAAAAGCAAAGCAAAGCAAACTATAAAGTGTACCTCTCTGAACATAAATTTTGCATGCCCTTATCTCTATTTCTAATTCCACTATCTTACTTCTAGGTCTCTCACATCCACTGTCACCTCTCCTCCATTTTATTTTCCATTAAAACAGAGTTACCTTTAAAAAAAAATATGCTATGTACAAAATGGTAGCCAAAAGTGACAGTTTTAATAACCCTTCAGTAACTCCACATTACTCTTAGGGCTAGGCATGAATACATCCTCTAAGATCTTACATACCTGTGCCCTCCCTTATTTCCTCCTCATCATCTATTTCACCCTCTTCCTTCCTCTCTGTTCTGCAGACCCATAGGCTATCTTTCTGTTTCTCAAACTCAGATCTGCCTCTAAACAAACTATTCCCTCTGCCAAGTTTGCTCACCTCTGCCCTCTCCATAAACTTCCCTTTCCCCCCCATTCACTCGATAATTCCCACTTATACTTTAGAGTTCATCCAAAATGTCAGTCCCAGATGGCAAACTTCATTCCCCCCTCCACTATTCCCTCAGACTAGGTCTGGTTCTCTATATTCTAATAGCACCAAACTTTTCACTTTTTATAGCCTTACAACCTGTAGTTAAATACTCTCACTGTTAGAATAAAAATCTCAGGAAGGCACAGACTTTGTTTTATTTAATTGTGCCTGTTTTATTCACAGTTGTATCCCCAGTGGCTAAGTAATGTACTGAACATTGGAGGCACTCAATACATATTACTTTATTGATTCCTCTTTCAGGGTCACAGCACTGTTAACAATAGATGCTTAAAGAATGGCCACATGAAGAGTATACAACAGTTGCTTCTTTATTCCTTAAAGTTCTAAAATAGACCACATACTAAGAAGTTCTTTTTCTCCAAAGTTACTTAATGCCAATGCTTTAAAAAGGTGAGGAATGTCCAAAATATGTGGGCTGATACTAGTTTCATATAAATTTCTTCACTTGTTCCATCTATTCGAAGCAGACCACAGCTCATCAGCAGCAACACAAAGCACCACCAAAATCTATTAAATCTTTGTGGAAAGAACATTGCGCTGACACAGATTCCCTTTATTTGAGTAAAAGACCCACCATTTCATTAGCTATGTAATTCAGCAAGTCACATCACTTCCCAGGGTTTGTTTTCTCTAAGGACACTTACAGTTATCAGCTTATGATTATATTAACTAAATAACAGAACACACACACATATACACAGGCACAGAGTACACAGAAAACTAGTAACTGGTCAGTAAGTAAACCTTAACATTTGATCAAAAGAGAGAGTCATAAATACACTTCATTTTAAATTAAATTATATACATCTTTCCATGTAGGACGAAGACCTTTTCTTTGGCTAGGGTTCTGCTGAGTGGTATTAATGTGCCCCTTGTCTTGAATAAACCACAAACTGCTCCTTCACTGCAAAAGCTATGGTCTCCAGTTTCTTTAAAATGGCATGATAAGTAAAGACATTTGTACAATCTGAAGCAGAGTCCTTTAAGACTTCCTCTCAGTATCTCAGTTACTTAATTCAACTATAAGTTTTGAGTAATTATAAAGCAAGTAATTTAGTTTTCATAGAAACTACCTTTCCATATTTATATTTCTTCAATCTAAGTTAAGAGTTAATTAAACTATATGATTATAACAAAAAGTATGACTGGAATATACAGGCTCATAAATACAACTTTTTCTTTTTTTTAAAAAAAACATGTTTGATTATCTTTCTCCTCTAAATCACTGATGTTCTAGTCACACCAGACTAATTGCACCAGATTTTCTGGAGGTGGAGCCCAGGATCACAACTGACTTCTGATAAGCTTAACGCTCAAAAGGTAAAAACAGACATGGACAGAAATAAGTCTATTAGCCTTGCCTTAATACTAGGGGTGTAAGTATGTCATATGCAGGGAATGGAGAATGGCTAGCTGAATATCCATTAAGAGAGCTTCCTTTGTAGTAGTGCAAAATTGGTACCATTTCAAAAATAGCTTAAAACTGCGTTGAAGGGAGCCAAACTGAGAAATAAGTAGATTAATTGATATGTTGTCATTTAAAGACGCTTCATTAAGGATGTTACACATAAAACTTGACAAATGAGTAGTACGTATACGAGAGAAGGATACAAGGATACAAGAATGAGCAAAGGAGGGGAATGACTATGGGTGTGTGTGTGTATATACATACATATATATGTATATGCATATGCAAGGGTCATTTTGCAGACTTGCCTGACTAGAGAAGACAGTGACTGTTTGATAGTAAAGGCAATCTTCACATTAATGACAGAATACTCGCCTTTAAAAGGTGCCTTATGTCAAAATGATGAAAAAGGTGTTTTTCCCATAGGAATAATCCTGTAATAAATGTTATGCTCCTGATGCCACATTATTTTTCCACAAAAATGACTTGTAAGACCTTATTTTAAAACAATGAGAATGGCATAGTACACTATTATATACTGCACAATGTGTATGTACGTATATACATATATACACATATATACATATGTCCGCATATGCATAAGTATACAGACACACGGGTCTAGAGAAACAGTATTTTAGAATTGAAAGGGATCTCAAGGGAGAAAGGGATATGCACAAAGGATTTTTTTTAAAGGTATATTAATCAGCAAGGTCAACATAATAAACAATCACATAAAATTATATTAATATGTACTAATGTATAAGATCTTTATCTTCTAGGTAAAAGAATCAGAAATTTTTTTAAAAATTAACATAATAGATTTTGACAAGAATCTCTAAGATTTTGAGAAAAATTTTGTTCTATTAGAGGGCATTAGGATCAACTAACCTACAGACATTTTTTGTTGAGAAAGGAAGTGGATAGTCTACATGTGAAAGAAAAAAAATCCCTTCTTCCTTGAGCCATTGAATCATACATTAACTCCTCCTCATAATTCACTATTAGAAAGGATATACTCTTTAAAATAAATAATCCTTTACCTGTTTCTATCCTTCAAGAGTCCTTGAAGGACTACTTATAGTGTCAAAAACTAAGCCTGAAATTGAATTGGAGCAAAATTTTTAAAGGCACAAAATTATAAGCTTGATTCTAAATCCACTAAATCAATTCCCACCCTCCAATCTCAATGCATTCAAAAATACTACATGTTACCCCAACCATCTCTCTAGAACACCTTCTTTTTTCCCTTAATCATCTACAAGAGTACTTCAAAAAGCTCATGGGAAGATGCGCTTTTGAGATTGCTCATAATATGAATATTATCTTCATATTATCTTTCAATTCTATTTTTTCACTAATTTTTCAAGTATCCTTGTACATTAAGGATTTAGTTAGTATTGATTAAAACAATAAAACTAATTTGATTTTGACAAACATTTCTAAACCTACATTAAATTTACTACTACTCCCTACCATAATCCTCAAAAATATATGAGCATTTCTTCACTTCACAATTAGCAACCACATAAGGAAATAAGTCTAATTACTTCATGGTTGCAAATCTGTCTGTTCCCCCATCACTCAGCTACACCACCTCCAGTTACGTGCTGGAGTGGGAGCACCAACTTTGTGCATCTCGTACTATGTTCAGTGACTTCACTCTGATAGCTTAAAATCAGAGCATTAACAACTCTGTAAACCTGAAATAGGAGACTTATAACCCTATGGATTTATTGGGTTTTCAGCATTCTATAAAGACCAGCAGTGTTTGGTGAATTAAAAAAAAATTTTTTAATTTCACTCATACAAGGTTTTTTATCATCAAGAAAAGATTAGTCGAGTAAATGTCTTTTATGCCTGAAGTCAAGCATCTTTTCTGACCACATAGAAATGTATTAAAAGGTTTAAGTAAACTTTTTTTTTTCCTTTTTGTCTTTTTTCGTGACCGGTAATGGGATCGCAACCCTCAGTGTTGCACCCGTACCACGACTGGCAACGGGATTGCAACCCTCGGTGTTGCGCCCGCACCGGGCTCAACCAGTGAGCGGAGCAGTCTCCACATGGGAACCGAACCCTCGGCGGGAGCGCCGCCACACTCTACCGAGTGCGCCACCGGGCCGACCCTAAGTAAACTTTATTATCATCCTACTCTACTAGTAAAAAATGGTTCAAAGGAGTACTTTAATCCCAAAGTAAATTAGCTCTAATTAGCAACTCCACACACTTTAAAAAATAACTCCCCAAATGGTATTCAAAATGTTTAATGTGGTAAAGCATGTTAGCAAATGTTTTATAAGAAGGTATGATTGACAAACAAACCAAGATTAATACCAACTTGACCAGAGAATCTTAGTATTTTAGAACTGAAAGCAATCTCAACTACTCATAATTACCACAAGTCCCTATAATTACAGAGCCAAAACTTAAATTATATATTCTAGGTTACACAGTTAGTGACACCAAGGTTTTGTTAAATAAATCAAGGTTCCTTTCAATTCAGTGTTCTCTCTACTCCACCTTAACAACAAAAAGAAATATTCTGATTCATAAAAGTTATAATAAGCAAATTGGTAGAAACGAAGGACTTAGCATGCAGTTTTATATAACTTTATCAAAGGAAATGGTAGTTAGTGAACTATAACACTGTATAAGAAGTTCAGTTCTACATCCTGTGTTCCAATGCTTCAAAGAGGTCAAAGATCACAACGTTCTAAAGGATTTGGATCTCAGAATGTAATGCGCAACTTATATAGAGGAACACATATATAGCATAGTCACTATTTCAGAGGTTGAGTATAAAGAACAACAGCTGGAAGGCCTTAATCAGCTACAGTAAAGAAAAAAATAATTATAACCAGGGGCTAAGTGTGCATCCTCTTAAGTATGTTAAATAAAGTAATAAAAAGTTAAACTCATGGTGCTATTTTAATAAACAAGAGTTTTAGTAAATTTACCTGATAAGTGAATCATTCATAGACCCAATAGTGAGGCCTATTAAAATTTTGTGGAAAAAAAATAATATGGAAATCACAAAAGTGAACTCTATTAACAAGAATCTATTGAGCATTCACTGTTCCCTTATGTAGAAAGCATGACTTTAAGCATTAGTTCCAGGATCACTTCCCCCGCAAAATATAGTGGCTGCCTATATAAAACACGTTATTTATAGTTGAAAAAACAATTCTTATATTTAGGTTGATAATAGAAAGAATAAAAAAGAGAAAGAAGCAAACCAATTTGTTCTTTTTTTTTTTTTTTTCCTTTTTGTCTTTTTTCGTGTCCGGCAACGGATCGCAACCCTCAGTGTCACACCCGGACTGGACCGGGACCGTCAACGGGATCGCAACCCTCGGTGCTGCGCCCGCACCTCGCTCAGCCAGTGAGCGGGAACCGGTCTGTATGTGGGATCCGAACCCTCGGCGGGAGCGCCGCCGCGCTCCCAAGCGGCACACTGTAGCAGTGCGCCACCGGGCCAGCCCCCAATTTGTTTTTTAAAGTCATCTTTATTGCTTTTTTATATAAAGGTAAAAGATAATTTTATTGCTGATTACCAAATGTTTCTATCCATCTCTGGCTACAAAGAAATACATACCTGTTTTGCAAAATGTTATTTCTTTCCTTAGATTTTCTGAATTTGCTATAATCACCAAAGGGTACTTTTTCTCTAAAGAGCCAAATAGCAACTATTTTAGGCTTTGCAGGCCACATCACCTCTGTCCCAACTAGTCAATTCTGTCATTGTAGCACAGACGCAGCTATGGACAAAATGCAAACAAATAAGCATGACTGTCCAATAAAATTGCACTTACAAAAACAACAGGTAGCAGTATACTCAATAATAAAACAACAAGTAACCTAATTTGACAAGTGGAGAAAGGATCTGAATAGGCATGTCTCTAAAACAAGATACACAAATGGCCAATAGCACATGAAAAAATACTTAATATCATTAGTTTTCAGAGAAATGCATATCGAAACCATGAAATAACACTTCAGAGGCACTATGCTGGCTATAATCAACAAAACAGACAATAATAACAAGTATTGATGAGGATACAGAGAAATTAGAAATTCTAACAGGAATGTAACACAGAATGTAACATACATTGCTAACAGGAATGTAACACAGAACAGCAACTTTGAAAAATAGTAGTTCCTTAAAAAGCTAAACACCATACAACCCAGAAATTACTCCTAGGTATATACTCAAGAGAAATGAAAACATATGGGCACACAAAAAACACATACAAGAAAGCTCACAATAGCATTATTCATACACTCTAAAACATGAAAACAACCAATGTTCATCAACTGATGAATAGATAAATAAATGTAGTATATCTGTACAATGGAATATTATTCAGCAATTAAAAAGGAATAAGTACTAATACTTGCTACAACATGGATGAACCTTGAAAACACTATAAGTGAAAGAACCAATCACAAAAGACCACATCATTTATTTCATTCATATAAAATGCCCAAAATAGGCAAAATCAGAGACAATAAAACACTATTGGTTGCCTAGAGCTATAAGCTTGGGGGGATATGGAAGTGACTGATGGCAGATACAAGGTTTTTTTGTAAGGTCATTAAAATGTTCTTAAATGTAATAAAGGTACACAACTCTGTGATCATGCTAAGTCACTGACTGTAAGTGGGTGAATTGTGTGGTTTGTGAATTATATAAATATATAATTATCATACCCTAGTCTATTCTATAGATGTAAAAACATTAACTTATTTTTCCTTTTAAATATTTAAATGGTTTCTAAGTGTTCTTGCTCTACTATAATAAATATGACAATAATCATCTGAGTAAGGCAAGGTTTGAGCTGAGTTTTCAAATGGCAAAGAATATAAAATGTCAAAAAAAAATGTATAAAACTTTACTGTTGCAAATGTCCACTATGTGTTGTGTTTGCCTTTTAGACATGTCTAAGAATATATGATTTATTTTCATTATTTCTACATCAAAAGGTAGGAAGGAAAACGTTAAAACTTTAAGAACATACTCCATCAATCCAGAAACAGTAACATCATTAGTATCATAGCCAGTGAATCATCCCTCAAACCCTTTAGGAAGGAATACAGTAGCACTAGAATATATCTTCTTTCTGTTAGTCTTAGGGTTAAGGAGAACAGAGATGAAGGGATAGTAACCACATTTCACTTCAAGAGTAACAATGAGTTTCCTTGCTCACTCGAATCCCCTGTGGTTTATACACATTATCCTTTTCCTCTTTCTTTAGACCTTGCTCATACTATTCCTCTTCCCTAACATGTTGTTCATCTCTCTTCTGTCTATCCTAATATACTCATTCTTGAAGACCAATTTCAGCCTCAACCCACATGAGGTCTTCATCAGTTAATCTGGCCCACTCTATCTCTACAAGAGAAATTGCTCTTAGTAGCACACAAATGACTATTTTCTTTCTCTCCATTTCAGGTGCCTTAATTGTTTCAAAAGCTAAAACAAAGTCAAAGACCTGTGTACACAACCTAGGAAATAGTAAGTAATAACAACAGCAAAGTTAACATTTATTGAACACTAACTATGTGCCAGATGATTGAGGCACAGAAAGTCAAATAACTTGCTTAAAATATCATTCATTGGTCGGCGAATACTTTACAAAATGTTTCACCCACGTCATCTCATTAACCCCTCACAACTCTAAGTTTGCTACATGTATTACTACTACTGTTTAGCAGGATGTTTAGAAATTTTCTTTTAGGTACACAGTAACTTAATGGCAGAAGTAATAATATAGATCTTCTGACACCTAGCCCAGAGCTATGTCCTATGTCATAATACCTTATTTAAAGGGAGAATAAAAGCATACGGGTTATCAAGAATTCATCCCCTAAAGCTCCAGTCCAATTCAAGCTCATGTTCCACAAAGAAGACAAACTCAAGGGTGCTCAAGGACAGTTTCCTTCCCCAAACTGCTACTAAAGTAACAGGCACTTCTACTAACATAAGGTGTTATCACTACAAAGTACTCTCACATGTGATGTCATTTAATCCTAACAGCTTGATAAGGAGATATGGGTTATTATCCCCAGACTCAAAGAATTTATGTGTTTTGCCCATTCAAGACCATAGAGCTTAATAAGTAATAAAGCTAAAGCTCAAATCCAGGACTTCAGACTCTAAATCCTTTTCTTCCCATTTTTCCTCAAAATTCAGCCCTTCATTTTATGCTGACATTCTCTAGTTGTTTCTCAAATTTGACAAATAAACATGAACACCAGAATTTGGTGGTTCTAAATCTTTTCTGGGTTCATGAGCCCCTTTAAAAAATCAAATCTAGGGCCAGCCCGGTGGTGCACTTGGTAGAGTGCGGTGCTTGGGAGTGCGGCGGCGCTCCCGCCCAGGGTTCGGATACCATATAGAGACCGGTCCGCTCACTGGTTGAGTGCAGTGCGGGCGCAACACCGAGGGTTGCGATCCTGTTACCAGTCACGAAAAAAGACAAAAAGGAAAAAAACAAAAAAATCAAATCTATGGGGCCGGCCCCATGGCGCACTCAGGAGAGTGCGGCTCCCGCCACGGGTTCGGATCCTATATACAGGACTGGCCGGTGCGCTCACTGGCTGAGCGCGGTGCGGGCGCCACCACACCAAGGGTTGTGGTCCCCTTACCGGTCACGAAAAAGACAAAAAAAAAAAATCAAATCTATGGAAGCACTCAATAGAATGAAAAAAAAAAAGTTTTTCGTATATATTTTCAGGTTTGCAGGCCCCTGGTTAAGACAGTACAAGACTGTAAGGTGAAGGATAAGAGTAATATTTATGCTCCTGTCATATGCTTTACATGCACAGCAGACAGCAAAAACCAAGCATAAACAAAGTATATAAATGACTGTAAACAAACCTAATCTTCTTGATATTGGCATTGGAAATAGTCATGGAATCTCTGGTAGGCTGTATATTTTTGTAGTAATAGAAAAGGCCAATGTAAAAAAGTTATTCACAAAGAAGGCAAAAAGCAACACACAATTACTGAGCCTTACTGTATGCTAAGGACTTAACTTAATATTGTTTTTTAGCCTCAAAGCAGCTTCTAAAGTAGTTAGCTTTTTTCACTTGAAAAATTTAAGGCAAATAGCCAAGCAAAGATATAAATTCACACCAATCTAGGATGGAAGATATGTGACTTTTCCAGCAATCACCCAAATGTTAAGGCCAATGGCATAGAATGTTATGGAAAGGAAATTAAAAAAAACTTAAATGAAGTGATAAGAAAAGTAACTACAGCATTAAAAACAGGAAAATCACTGCAATGACAGAAAAGAAGTGCAAGAAACTAAGATGAATAACCTAGATCATAACATATCTGACAGGGAGTGGGAGAAAGAATACCAGACTGTTAAGAACAATATGATTCTAATTCCCATTCTAACTCACCAGATAACATCAGACTAATCACTTAACCTTTCTGGACTTTAGCTTCTTCATCAGTGAAATTTCTAAGTACAGGATGTCATAAAAACGTAAATCTCTAAATTCCTTCACAGTTTTCAAAACACTGTCACAGGTATTATTTTCAGTCCACTCCACTAAGCAGGGACTTTTATTCACTACTGTATTCCCAGCACCTGGCTGGTACAAAGTAGGCCCAAAATATTAGTTGAATAAATAGATAAACGTGATTCTGACAATAATCCTATGAGGAACACAGGGCAAGTATTATTACACTTATATTGCATATGAGAAAACCAAGGTTCATAGTTTAAAATACTTGCTCACGGTCTCACCATTAAGTGATGGAGCCAGAATGCAAACTCAAATCTTCAATTTACTGGTTCAAATCTCTGAGTCTAAAATTTGTTACATTTTAATATACTCTTAAGCAGTCAGACACAAGAATAATGAACTCTCATTCCCACCTTTTTAAAGAAAAAAGTAATTATTAGGCTACGGTTGCTATAGAAAACAATGATGAATAATTATTCAGAAGGGTTCTCTGAAAGAATACCTAACACTCAATAATGTTACATATGAAACAAGAGATAAGATATAAATTCTGACCTTCGATTATACCAATTATATTTTCTATATTCCACAGTGAGTCTGCATCTGTAATCCTGGCTGGCTATTTTGCAAATGCTTGCTGCTTATCATGAGGGAGAAGGTGTGCAAATCTATGTCTATAACTAGGATTACTGTTCAAACCATAAACTTTATGAAGGGTTCCCCAATAAACTGAGGTTAAGAAACACATCCCATGTTCCCCCATATCCCCCATCTAAACCTTTAGGATAAACTGAGTTATAGAGAAAAGGTCATAACAGGGCAGCATGAGCTAGAAACATCTATGGACACAGAGCAGAAAACAGTAATAGCCCTAGGGAAAAGCTCTATTTTCTAAGACTCTCAGAATCAAAAGATTGTATTTTAAGAACCTAAGTGAGGAGGAAGAGGGATTGGCTGGAGAACAACATCTTCAAATCTGAGTGTGTATTCATGGCCATGTCATGCAGCCTGCTCCCTTGAGAATATAGGCTAGTAAAGAAATCTGTGTGTATTGGGTAGCAACATCTATTAGTCAAAAAATCAAAAAGGTGGGCCAGCCCCGTGGCTCACTCAGGAGAGTACAGCGCTGGTAGCACCGAGGCCACGGGTTCGGATCCTATATAGGGATGGCCGGTGCGTTCACTGGCTAAGTGTGGTGTGGACGACACCGAGCCAAGGGTTACAATCCCCTTACCGGTCAAAAAAAAAATAAAATAAAAAAGGTATGCAAACTCATCCAAACATAAAATCCTTTCTTTTGAAAATAAGTTTCTGGGCCACAGGCAACCCTCCACCAAACTGACAACAGGCAAGAAGCACACCGAGGGACCTCAGCTACTGTGGGCAACCATAGACCAGACCAGCAGCAGGCAGGACGCATACCCAGAGACCTCAGCAGCCATGGGAAGCCCCCATCACAACTTCAGACACTGTGCCACATGGGTGGTACACCACAGCCACCACCACAGCAACTTCCACAACAAGGACAGCTTACTGCCAAGCAGCAGCCCCCACTGTCATACAGGAGGACCACAGATCCCTCAACTGCACTGACAAAGGAGAGTCAACAGCAATGCCTGGGGAAAGTATCAATAATCTCAGCAAAGAATCACACACAACTCCAACATTTAATAGAGCAGAAGTATCCACAAAGAGACTACACTACTGTGTCTACCTGAAACCAATACTAAAACATCCTACTCAATGATCAATATGACAAACACCTAAAAAGGAAGTCTGTCTCCTCAAAGACCACTCCAGAGTAATAGAGTAACTAATATACCAAATAAACAGACATCAAAGTAGACATACTAGAAACAAACAAAAAACAAGAATATATGGGTCCACCAAAGGAATACAATAACTCTCAAAAGCCAGACTCCAAAGAACAGGAAACCCTTGAAATGTCTGAAAAGAAATTCCAAATAACAATCTTAAACTCAATGAGATAGAAGAAGATGCAGTTAGACCACACAATGAACTGAGCGAAAGCATCCAGGAATGAAGGAGGAAATTAACAGAGAGATTAACACTTTAAAAAACAATGTAGCAGAACTCCTAGAACTGAAGGAGTCATTCAATGAAATAAAAAACACAACTGAGAGCTTCAGCAGCAGGCTAGAGCAAGCAAAAGAAAAAATTTCTGATATTGAAGACAGTCTTTTTGAAATAACTCAAGTGGGCCAAAAAAAGAAAAAACAAAAAAAAAAAAAAACAGAAAATAAATTTTAAAAAATGTAGAAATTCTAAGAGAGACAGCAGACAACCTTAAGTACACAAACAACTGAATCATGGGTGTTTTAGAAGGGGAGGAAAAAGGAAAAGGTATTGAAAACATATTCAATGAATTAATAGTGAAAAACCTCCCAGGTATAGTGAGAGACATGGACCTTAATATACAAGAGACACAAAGATCCCCAAACAGATTGAATCCAAAAAGGTCCTTTCAGAGACACATTACAGTCAAACTGACAAAGCTCAAAGATAAAGAGAAAATACTAAAAACAGCAAGAGGAAAGCATCAAGTCACCTATAAGAGAGTCCCATCAGACTAACAGCAGACCTCTCAACAGAAACTCTACAGGCCAGAAGAGAATGAGAAGATATATTGAAAAGATTAAAACAAACAAACAAACAAACAAAAAAAAAACAGTCAGACAAGAATACTATACCCAGTAAGTCTATCCTTCAGAAATGTAGGAGAAATAGTGTATTTCTCAGACAAACAAAAACTATGAGAGTTCACCACCACATGACTAGCCCTACAAGAAATCCTCAAGGGATTCCTGCATCTGGAACCCCAAAAACAATAATCATGACCATGAATACACAAGAAAGAAGAAACCTCACTGATAGAACAAAAATGCAAATGAGAAAGAGGAAGAAACTATATCTTAATACCTCCAAAACCCAACAAACATTGAAGACAAACAATAAAAGGGAAAGAAACAAAAGATATTTTAAAAATCAAAATGAAAATCCATAAAATGCTAAAAGTAACACAATACCTTTCAGGAAAAACCCTAAATGGACTAAATTCCCCACTTCACATTACAAAGTTAGACACAACTATATGCTGTCTACAAGAGACTCATTTCACCTGTAAAGACACAGAAAAACTAAGAGTGAAGGGATGGAAAAAGACATACAACACAAGTGGAAATTGAAAATGAGCAGAAGAGTTACTCTTATATCAGATAAAATAGACTTTAAATCAAAAACTATAAAAAGAGACAAAGAAAGCCACTATATAACGATAAAGGGATCTATAGAGCAAGAAGACATAACAATCATAAATATATCTGTATCCAACATTGGAACATCCAGATATGTAAAACAAACACCATTAGACCTAAAGAAAGACATAGACCCAAATACGATAATATAGCTGGGGACCTGAACACCCCCCTCTCAACACTGGACAGATCATCTAGGCAACAAATCAACAGAAAAACAGAGGACTGAAACCACACTTTAGACCAACTGGACTTGGCACATATCTACAGAATATTTCATCCAGCAACCACAGAATATACAATCTCCTCATCTGCACATACAACATTCTCCAGAATAGACCATATGCTAGAGTTAGATCACAAATCAAGACTCAACAAATTTTTAAAAACTGAAATAATTTCAAGTATCTAATCAGACCACAATGAATTAAAACTAGAAATCAGTAACAAGTGAAACTCTGGAAACTACACAAACACATGGAAGGTAAAGAACATACTCCTGAATGATATATGGGTGCAAGAAAAAATTAAACGTGAGATAAAAAAATTCCTCGATACTAATGAAGATAACGACGCATCACACCAAAACCACTGGGATGCTACAGAAGCATTACTAAGAGGGAAGTTTATTGCAATAAATGCTCACATCAAAAGAATAGATTTCAATTGAACAACCTAATGCTATACCTCAAAGAATTAGGAAAACAATAACAATCCAATCCCAAAATTAGTAGATGGAAAGAAATAATTAGGATCAGAGTAGTACTAAATAAAAAAGAAACCCAAAAAATGATACAAAAGATCAAGGAAACAAAAAGTTGTCTGTCTGAAAAGATAAACAAAATAGACAAGCCATTAGCAAGGCTAATTAAAAAAAGAGAGAAGATCCAAATAACAAAAATTAGAAATGAAAAAGAAGTCATTACAACCGATACCACAGAAATACAAAGAATCATTAAAGACCATTATAAACAACTATATGCCAACAAACTTGAAAACCTGGAGGAAACCAATAAATTTCTGAATGCATACAAACTACCAAGACCGAACCAAGCAGAAACAGAAAACCCGAACAGACCAACAACAAGCAATGGCACTGAGCAGTCATGAGCAATCTCACAGCAAAGAAAAAGTCCAGGACTGGATGGCATTACTGCTGAAATCTACCAAACTCTTAAAGAGGAATTAATACCAATTCCCATAAAACTATTCTAAAAAATTGAAACAGAGGTAATTCTCCCAAACTCATTCTATGAGGCCAGCACACTCTGATACCATAATCAAAGATGCAAAAAGAAAGGAAAATTACATTCCACATTATCTTTGATGAACAAAGATGCAAAAATCCTGAATAAAATATTAGCAAACAGAATACAGCAACACATTAAAATAATATATACACCAAGATCAAGTGGGATTCATCCCTGGGATGCAAAGATGGTTCAATGTATGCCAAGTCAATAAATGTAACATACCGCATCAACAAAATCCAAGACAGAAACCATATGGTTACCTCGATATACACAGAAAAAAGCATCTGACAAAATCCAACATCCCTTCATGATAAAGTATCTCAGCAAATAAGGTATAGACAGAAAGTATCTCAACACAATAAAATCCATATATGACAAAACCACTGTCAATATCATCCTAAGTGGGGAAAAGCTTTCAGCTTTTCTCTTAAGAATGGGAACAAAACAAGGAAGCTCACTTTCACAACTCCTCTTTAACACAGTATTGGAAGTACTAGCCAAAGCAATCAGGCGAGAGAAAGAGATAATGGGCATCCAGATCAGAAGAGACAAAGTCAAACTGTCCTTGTTTGCAGATGACATGATCCTATACATAGAAAAACCTAAAGACTCTATAAAAAAACCTCTTAGAATTGATAAATGATTTCAGTAAAGCTGCAAGATACAAAATCAACATGCATAAATCAGTATTGTTTTTATACTCCAACAACAGACTAGCAGAAAAAGAAATCAAGAAAGTAAGCCCATTTTAGTCACCATAAAAATAAAATGCCTAGGAAATCAATTTATCCAAGAAAATGAAAGATCTCTACAATAAGAACTACAAATTACTGTTGAAAAAAATTAGAGGACACAAAAAGATGGAAACACATCCCATGCTCTTAGAATTAGAAGAATTAACATTGTGAAAATGTTCATTCTACCCAAAAACAATACACAGACTCGATGCAATCCCCATCAAAATACCAATGACATCCTTTACAGAAATTAAAAAGCAATTCTTACATTCACACAGAACAAAAGACCCCGAATACCCAAAGCAATCCTGAGCAAAAAAATAAGTAAATAAAGCTGGAGGCGTAATACTACCTGACTTCCAATCATACTACAAAGTCGGAGTAACCAAAACAGCATGATACTGGCATAAAGACAGATACTCGGACCTATGCGACAGAACAGAGAACCCAGAAATCAACCCAAATACTTACAAACAACTGATCTTCGACAAAGACACCAAAAACAGACATTGGGGAAAAGACTAGCTCTTCAATAAATGGTGCTGGGAAAACTGGACATCCATATGTAGAAGAATGAATCTAGACCCTTTAACTCTTGCCATATACCAAAATCAACCCAAAATGGATTAAAGACTTATATATACAACCTGAACCTACAAAACCACTAAAAGAAAACATACGGGAAACACTTCAGAAAGTAGGACTAGTCAAAGACTTTATGAGCATGACCCCAAAAGCACAGATGACAAAAGGAAAAATAAATAAATGGCATTATATCAAACTAAAAAGCTTTTGCATAGCACAAGAAACAATTAACAGAGCAATAAGACAAACTACAGACTGTGAGAAAATATTTGCAAGCTATGCATCTGACAAAGGATTACTATCCAGAAAATACAAGGAACTCAAACAACTTCACAGCAAAAAAACAAATAACCCCATTAAAAAATGGGCAAAGGATCTAAATAGGCATTTCTCAAAGGATGATATACAAATGGCCAACAGACACACGAAAAAATGTTGAACAACACTCAGCATCATGGAAATGAAAATCAAAACCACACTGAGATACCATCTCACCCCAGTTACACTGGCTATTTTCTAAAGGACAGAGATTAACAAATGCTGGTGAGGATGCAGAGAAAGGGGAGCCCCCCTATATTGTTGGAGAAACTGTAAATTGGTGCAGCCATTAAGGAAAACAGTATGGAAGTTCCTCAAATAACTACAGAGAGACCTGCCATAAAATCAGCAATTCCACTGCTGGGTATATACTCAAAGGAATGGAAATCATCTTGTCAAAGGGATACCTGCACTCCCCTGTTTAATGCAGCTCTATTTACAATATGTAAGAGTTGGAACCAACTTAAATGTCCATCAATGGACAAGTGAATAAGGAAAATGTGGTATATTTACACAATGGAATAATAAATAGCCATTTAAAAAAATGAAATTCTGCCACTTGCCACAACATGGATGAACTTAGAGAAAATAATGTTAAGTGAAATAAGCCAAGCACAGAGAAGAGAAATACCACATGTCCTCACTTATAAGTTGAAGCTAAAAGAAAGAAAGATAAAACAATCACAATAATACACTGCACTTGCAAAAGGAGAGAACAGAACTGAGGCCACCAGAGGTGGGAAAGGAGGAGGGGGAGAGGGTTGAGGGAGGAATTGCTAAAGGGCCATAAAAGATAATTACATAGTGTCATGTTGAATATATAAATTATCCTGATTTGAGCACCACATATTGCACACAGGTATTGATATTCAACTTTGTACCCGACAGATATATATAATCAACTATGTTTCAATTTTTTAAAAAATAGTTTCTGGAGCACGTTTTCCCTTTCATTTAATGTTGCCAACTAAAAAGATTTCAAAAACAAAAATTAAAGTAAACATAATTTAAATAGATATAAAATGACCCACCCGCCAAAAAAAAAAAACAAGTAGCTACATAAAAGGACATAAGCCAAAATACTTTTGTCATATAGAAAGTAGTATACAGCTGGTTTGTAAAGTGAGAATTTTAGTACATCTCAAAAGAAAAGTACCTTAAACTTATCAAAATATACTTCTCTTCTTAAGAAAAATAAGTTGAATATTATCCATTGACTAATATTCCTTTGGTTCCTCCTTCTCCTTCAAAGAGGACTTCCATTAGGTATGTGCGAAAGTTTAAAAAAAAAAAAAAACAGTTATACTGAAACTGCCATTGGGAAGAGCTGTTTTACTGAAATTAATCTATTTCCACAGCAACTAAATAAAATAGAGTATCTAGAGATGAGGAGAAAAGAGTATTATCAAAAAGTGGGGTAAAAGATTTGAAAAGTCATCTGATTTTAGACCCTGAGGAAAAAATTGGCACACAGCCTGAGAGAACAGGGTTTAATCAAGATAAGCATTCTGCAAAATCAAAAGTCTGTGGTACCTGGTAGATTTTAAGGGCTCTAGTTCTATAATCTGGGAATTATATCACAATAATAATCTACTGTTCTACTTACCTTTTAATGAACGATCCCCTCCCCCATTTAAATGTTATCTTCCCTATTGGTACAAACAATATATCTAAATTTTTCTTCATAAATATAATGCAGTGACCTTACCTAGTAGCAAACTGAATGAGTGCATTTTGAAGAGTCTGCCTAATTTCAAGAAGAAAAGATTCATCATCACTTAGTGTATAATACCAATACTGCACATAATCCCTCAAGGAAAACTGGATAACCTATAACAAAAATATCAGGAAAAAATAAAACTATTTAGGATTTAAAAAGTAACAGTGGCAACCTAAAAACTAAGACGATTATCTGCCAATTTATACTTACTCTCTACTTACTAAGTTGTGGTGGTAAATACCAGCCTGCACTACAAAAGCATAACATGCTAAAAACCATTTCTTATTTTTTAAAAATATTTTGGTATACCAATTCATCCACTGCCCAAATTTTTTAAAAAACTAAAACATTATCTGTGGCCAAGCCCCATCCAAATTCATGTAAATACAGAGTTTGCAGAAAAAATAAATAAATTTTCAATACTGTAATATAATTAAGAGTTTTAATCAGTTTGATGGAATGAGATGGAAAATAATGCTGATACACTCTAATTATCAAAAAAAAAAAAACCATTTTCTGAGATTTTATCATCAGATCCACTGTAGTCTAATTACAAAAATGATACAGGAATTCACTTAACTCTACTAATACCTTTGATACTGCCAACAGTATTGTTAGTCACTAAACAGCAGTTAATAGAATTCGATGTATAATTTTTGCAAATCAGATAAAATATAGGTTCATATAAAATAACTTAAAATTTTCAATTACACATTATTTGTAATTATCATATAATCAAACAAACATCAATGAAAAATATTTGGGGGAGAATAATTGTTTTACCTAATTCTAATTTTTAAATACTTTTGGATTAAACCAGTTATTTCCATCTTAAAGAAATAATAACACTAGTAGAAAAAAGAGTTTGATTTATTAAACCACACACTTATTCATTGGCAAAAGAGTGACACTTTAAATATAAAATTATTAAAAACATTATCAAATGTCAGTAAAAACTTTTTCTAAATGCAAATTCATTCAAAAGTCTTTCATAGTAAATAAACAACCTCATTAAAGTGAGTTAATAAATAAGGTAGCATCTTCATGTATAGAAATCAAGGACAGCATTATCATGAAATTCTAATAGATCATTTATACGGCAAAAAGCATTTCTTAGTATTCTCAAAAGAAATACACTTAGCACACAATACATGGAATTCAGATACCACATACTAAAACTCACTTGCTGGAGAGGTTCATCAATTATATTGGCACCTGTCAACCTTCTATCGATCTTAATAGTTCTGGCTTCCCGTTTCATTTCTTCTAAGCACTGAAAGGAAACCATAATACTTTACTGAGTAGTTTCTTCATTTAAAATCTCTCAAGTTTACTTCTAACTGAATACTCATTATAATTTCCCTTTATAATCCTCAAGTCAATAAATCTTATTTCTAGAGACTCTAGAATAAACCAATCACTATTTCTGAAGTTAATAAAACTAGACACCCAGAAAAAAAAATCTATTATCCTCAAAGATTTAATTAAATCAGCAAACAATATTTAAGAAAGTGGGAAAATTGAAAATGTACAAGTATACAACAGGTCTTTAAAAAGTTCAAGGAAAGATTAATGCTATCTTTTAATTCTATTTCTCCATGGACTTTTTGAAGTACCCTTGTATTTCAATGAAACCTTAAAACTACAAAGTTTGTCTTTCAAATGAATCAAATTAATAATTGTTTTCTCCCTATTCTCTCTCTCCCTTCCCAGCCCAAAACAGTAACCAGCTTCCAAATGACTGATTTTATTTAGGGAAGATTTTTGGCAACTACAGAAAATGTATTTCTCTACTTCTTAGCTGTCAGAAAGATCAGTGGCCTGAGAATGGGGTGAAAGGTAGTGGGAGACTCTTAAATTAAAAATATAAACCAAAGCACAAATATATATATATACATTTCAATTCTTAAAATGAAACCACTCAGATTTTTTTCATAAAACATAAATCATGTTTTAGAAAGAGCAAATAAAAATCACTATTTTTATACCATCTACTAGAAAATGGATTATAAAGACTTAACCAGTCTTGACCCTGATTTATCACTGTTTAGGATCTTAATTCTTAAAATATTTCCCATTCTCAATATATACCACTCAAAAATGTAAACTCTGGATGGCTAAGAAGTGGTTCAAAAAAAAAAAGAAAAAGTTCATTTTCTCCAAAAAACTTGTAAGCAAACTCAAAGAATACGTATCATCAGGAGTCCTAAAGGAGGAGAGAAAAAAGTTTCAGATTATAAAAAAGTTATTGAGTATTAGAAAAAATTAGTTTATCAATATAAACATCAGTGGGATAGAGTGAAATTCTTTTATTTCAGTAGTGTAAAATAATACTGTACATTACTTATCTCTGCATTTCCTATATCTCAGCATATAATCAACAAGTTAATAACTGTAAAGTTACTGGCATCAACTACAGGCCATTTGTCGTTCTTCATACAAGATGAAATCACCCTAATCCCAGAATAAGAATTGAAGGCACTGCAAATCTGAAGCCTACCCATAATACCCAACTCCTGTTTTATTTATAGGGTATGATACTGCAAAAAGAAAAAAAAAGAAAAATAGCACCATTCAAGATGATAAAAATTAGGCCTGAATTATTAAAACTATACATGCTGCATAACCTAACTGAAAGATATATTTGCAAAGTAGTTACAGAGGATAAAAGAATGATAGACAGATAAATGAATGTCAAAGTGGTTCATTGACATTCTTACAAATCATACGCGTGATGCTTTAAAATTCTATGTTAAGACAGCAGGAAAAACACCCAAATTAACCTAATCAATTTTTACCTTTTCTTCAAATTTGCATTCCCACTTTTTACATCTAACATAAAAGAGTTGTCGAAGTGGCTTTTCAAAATATATCTTCTAAGTATGATCAGAAAATCTCCCATAAACTTACAGGGAACATTTAGCAAATTATATAGGAAAATCTGCCAAGCCATATACAGATAATCACAGTATTATCATTACAAAAAACTGAATATTGAAGTTTCACATTCCTTCATACTATTTACCTTAGGAACCCCAGTTGATGCTGGAGGAAGAAATGAGTGTTCACACTGCTCTAAGTACTTCTCTGAGTTTGTTTTGCCAAACAGGAGAGTAACCACTAAACCCCTAGAGAAAAAAAAAGTTGAATTGTAGATACAAAAACAAAATTGTCCTACAATTTAACACATCTATTACCAAGTACATTTTTCAGATTTCATAAATGGCTTAGCAATCACTAAAAAGTCAGTTTGTGACTTTGGCAAAGCAAGAAATTGACAGATTTTGCTATGTTCTAAAGTTTCAAACAACTATAAACATTTTGTGAATTGCACAATGTTTTTCAAAATTTTAATCAAGTATATTTCATAAAAAATCTCAGGCAACACTTTCGAACTTTAGGAAAATCAGCCCTCATTAAATAAGTAGGCTAGCTAACAACCGAGAATTAAAAACAAATGAGATATAAATCAACAAATTCTACAGTTCTGTTAACTAATTAAGATATAATATTAATATTAATATAACTTGTCACTATGAATATGGAATAAACAAAAGCTATACAGGAAAAAAAGACCCAATGTATAATTTGTTTAAAATCAGGCTGGAATTAAGAAAAGAAATGTAAATGTGCCCCAAAAAGGTTCATTATTTTTAAAACAATATTAGGATCAAGGTAAGATTAATACTGGTTTAGAACTACTTCACTTTAAGTATCGACTAAATTTTATCAATATTTCCTATATTTAAAATTTAACAATAAACATAAGTGCTGAAAATCAACAAAAGAAGAAAATTAAATTTTAATTTGACAATGATCTTATAAGACCATAGTGACAAGAATGGAGCAGTGAAAAATTAAATATGGTCAGTCTCAGCTATTAAAAGGAAAATTCTCAAAGTCCTCTGCTTTTTGTGGCTACCTGCCATTTCACTGCTCTTCAGTAAGGTACCATAAAAGTGGTGGTAGTGGGTGAAGAAAACAGACACAGTCAAACCAATTCATGTCTTTGATTCTGGTTTTAGTTTTCTGTAAAAGGTTGGACTCAATTTTTAGTAAATTTCACCTATCTGTGCTATATCTGATATAATTACTAAGATTCAAGCAGGCCCTATATTTCAGTTTTACCTGGTTATTTAGCACACTTAAAGACACAATAAAATGCTTATATTAACAACGCATTTCTAAAAACATCATTATGAAACAGACTGATAAAACGTTAACCTTTGCCTACAGTACAATAGTAGGAAGACAAATTAAAGGACAGTCTGATCTTACGAATTAGTAATTAGTAATTTCAGACATGAGGTTTAAGTAAAAACAGGTTCTACAAATGATTACATAACCCAAAAAGTATAACAGAATACCATGAAATAACTATATTACAGTATTGACAGTATCCCACAGTAATCACCAAAAACACAAAAACAAAAAATCCCTGAGTGGTTTTACTTTTTTAAGGATGTAATTTTTAAAATTATATCTTTAATAAAAGAAAAAATCCCTCTGAGATGAATTCAGGAGGCCTGCTAGTATAAGTAGATGTCCCTTATCATGGCAGTGAGTTTCAATGAGATCAACATGGTCTAAAAGAGAACATCAGATAAATTTATGATATAGCATGAACTTGGAATTTCAGAACCAAGCATGTTACTCAATATTATTAAAATTGTTTTTTAATGCTCCTCTCACATCCTCCAATATCGCACCTTACCTAAAAAATTTTACAGAACTTTGTAAGTAGCCACAATTTTTTTTTTAATATTATTCCATGATAAATTAGCAGATTCAAAAAGGGAGAAACAAAGGTTCCCATGACTTTGGAATGAATGAACTGGTCACCCTTCTCTTCTCTCTTTCCCAAATTTTATATGGAGCAGTTTGATAAAAAAAAGAAATGATTTTCCACCCCTCCATCTTCCAAGGGCTCCTACCTTCACCCATAAAGCTGCAATTTCCTCCCTTTCTGAAGAACTGAAAAATATTCTGAAATCCTTTCATTCACTGTTGACAAGGGCTTATTCAATTAGTGAAATTACAAGAAAAAATATTCCCTTTCAGAGAAACACCTCCTCAACACAAATAATCTCCTTTCCAATCAGTAAAAGCATCCTTGACCCTGTGGAAGAAAGAAGCAATCATGCAGCTATTGCAGCCATGTTGTGGCCTTAAGTGACTCAGGAGTGTAATTGGGAAGGAAGCCCATCTGGCTGCAGATCTGTACGGTCTTCAATCATCTTTATCACCAATAAAGATATTCTGAACTCCTTCTGGCTCCAATGGCTGAAATACATTTAATTGTTTCAGTACACAGTATCATATCTAGGCAATTATAATGAAAATACTAAATCTAACATAAAATATAGTTTTACGGAGAGTCTTAGCTGCTTGATTAAAGTAATTCTCATTTGTTCAGCAGTGGGTGTGCTCCCTATAAAATAATTACACACATGACTTTCAAACCTGTACCCTGAAAAAGGTGATAGGTAGTAGATATATTCAGAGGCTACCTCTTCAGTGCCTTATACAGTCTCTCGGGCCACTATTTATATATGCTATTCAACTCATCTAAATCCTCTAAAACCTATAGGCTCAAACAACTCCTCCAAATGTTTGGGGTCTCAAAAGATTTTTTTTAAAAATCTCGTAAGTGTTCATTTCACAACTAATTACATAAATACATCATATATGTATACACATACACACACACATGAACAACAAAATAGTCATTTCAGCTAAGCTACCTTGGTTAGTGTCTAAATAACAAGCATCTCATTTTACACATTTTCTTATAACATATCTGATACCAAATGCTCTGCATAGAAAGCTATAATTACGACTGAAACCTCCCTTGTAAAGAAAGTTTTATCAACTTAAAGGAAAACAAAAACATTGTAAACCAAACAACCATGAAGAGAAAACTGCAAAATCAAGTATTCATTTGAACTTTCTAGACCAAAATGAAAACATTCATTAAGGAAATAATTTACATTATTGTTTGAAGTCTAATCAAAGAAACAATACCTTCTGCAACGTAAAACTTGATGTCTCATCTCAATTTAACTTACTTATCCTAACATTATAATTCAACTTTAAAAAGAAAATAATACCAAAAGGAATTTAAAAATCTTTTAAAAACTTTCCATAGTATCACACAAAAAAAAATCTGTATCTTCAGAAATTGAAATTTTAATTTGAAGACAACTACACATACATCTGGTACAAATAATATCACTGTTTTTATTCCTATGGGTATCTTAGTTTTGCTTTTTTAAAAAAACTTTGGTAAAAACAATTTATAAAAAACAGCATTCACGAAGAAATCATATTCCCATTTCACACAGTCATTTATTTGCATTTTGAACAAAGATGACACATGAATTATAAAATTATCATTGATTATACTTACCCACCCACAAAGCAGAGGATATAAAATGCCAAATAAAATATTACAAAGGGTCCAAAGGTTATTAGAAAAAGGGCAATGCCAAGGCTTCCCCATCCCCATATGGATAGACTGGCCTGAAATAAAGCAAAAAAATATATAAATAAGTAAGATTCTCCACATGAATTAGAAAAGAACCAACAAAATTTTTTACAAGGGTTTATTACTCCTTTTAAACACTTACGGTATTGTTCAGTGACTGTTAAGATATTTACTCTTGGAAATGTTAAGTATACTCTTGGAAATTTATTCCCAAGAAATGGTACACAAAATCTTATATGGATAAAGAGATTTACAGAATATCAGCAATGATTTAAAAAACTCTAGTTGCAATCCAAAAGGTACAACAAGAGAGAAATAATTACACCAATTGTTGAATGAAATGCTGGCATGAGAAATACAAAGTATTTACTGAAATGTTTGTATGTGTATTTATAAATGCAGAAGCATATATAAAAGGGTAAGCAGGCTACAAAGTTAAACTTATTTAAAATTAATATTTCATTTTAAAACTAAATCCCAACATAACTACGACTTTTTTTTAATTGAAATTTGAAGGTAAGAAATCCATCTCACTGAAAATTGTATTTTTCTTCTCTTCAAATTGTGCACAGAAATTCATAAAATTATAATTGCAAAAGTTCCAACTTCCACTTACCAAAATCTACCATGAGCTCAACAAAATATCTCCAAGTAGTCTCCATATTTCAAAAATAACCCTATTTTGTACAGAATTATACTGTTTCATCCAGTAAAATATTCCTGTTGTGAGGGCAAAATGGATTTTAGCAATTTAAGTCATTATGAATAAATAAACGTATTCAATATAACAAGTTCCTATATCCATTTGCCTTGCACTGTGAGGTACAAAAGAAGCATTTGTCCTACTTTGTGCCATCAAGGAGCATAGAGAAGACTATCTTACAGGAATAAAACAATCAGACACTGAACCAAAAGTAAGTACTAGAAAATATTATAAGATGCTAAACTGAAGAAAATTAATGATCAAAAACTATGGGATAGATAATAAGTGCTGCGGATTATGAGAGAAAGAGAATTGTATTTATTTATTTATTCATTCATTCATTCATTTATTCATCAGTCACTGAGTGCTTCCTACATGCTTATAATAAGCACAGTTCAAGGTGCTAGGGATTACCACAAGGAAAAAACACACCTCAGAAGTCTACATTCTAGTAAGGAGAGAAACATAAACATACCCTCATAGGTTCATATACCTTCATAAGTTTACATTCCAGAAGGGGGAAAAAGACAAATAAATGATCATATATACACATGGGGATAAGTGCTATGGAGAAAATTAAAGCAACTGCATATGTTTGGTCTAAGAAACTTTGAATGATTAAATGACATGTGCACAGAAATCTCAGAAAAGATTTATTGAGGGAGAATTTACAAGGGTACTTCAAAAAGTTAAGGATTTGTATTCTTTTTCAGTTCTATTTTTCCACAAACTTTTAAAGTACCCTCATATTTATAATACTGAGTTTTCCTACTCCAAAATACTATGTTTATGTTTATTCATATCTCTTTTTAGGTCCCTCAGTGGAGTTTTGGGGGGTGTTTGTGTTGTTTTCCTTGCTATATAGGGATGGCACAACTCTTGTTTATTTTGCCTGTTCATGAAGTTTCTGTTCTGCCTTCATGCTCTCCTCCCTGAATCAGCTGGGAATACTGTTTCACCTACAGAAGTGGTCTCCTTTGACTTTCTTTGAAGAGCTGAAAGTAGAACAGAGTGATTTAGAACAAGTACAAAGCAGCCCAGTGCCTATAATAATATTTCTGCTGAACATCTACTACCTGATCCACACTATGGTACTGCCAGATGCCCAACTATGGGAAGCAGATTCTCTTTCCCAAGGCTCACTCAAAACCGTATCCACTGACTTCCCTAGAAAAGAGTTCTTAAAAGCTCTGCAGAAAGCTGAAACCAGGGCCGGCCCGGTGGCGCACTGCTACAGTGCGCCACTTGGGAGTGCGGCGGCGCTCCCGCCGAGGGTTTGGATCCCACATACAGACCGGTTCCCGCTCACTGGCTGAGTGAGGTACGGGCGCAACACCGAGGGTTGCGATCCTGTTGCCGGTCCCGGTCCGGTCCGGTACGGGTGCGACACTGAGGGTTGCGATCCGTTGCCGGACATGAAAAAAGACAAAAAAAAAAAAAGAAAGCTGAAACCAGACTACAACCCAGACACTTTATTCAACCCACCTTCTCCAGTGAGATCTGATCTAAAATTAGCAATATTACTTTTTTCACACAGTTAGATCTACGCTTGCTCGTCAGTTTTGCAAAGCTAAACAACTTATTGTTTAAGGATATATTCAGAGGTTTTAAAGATAAAACTATGGAAAGTGGCTATCTCTGGGTATAAAAGAGCATGTAACTGGAAGACAACAAACAGGGGGGCTAAACCATATAAATATTTTATTTACTCTTACGTTTGAATCACATCTTTAACAATTAAAGAAATTTTCAAAAGAAAAATCAATTATTTGATATTGGGAAGATTAATGCAACAATTAGTTAACAAGGGGAGATCCTCAGTTTGTAAAAAAACTCAAGTTTTCAGATCCCTACAGATCTCTTATTACTCATTTGAAAAGGGTAGCAAAATCACCAAAAAATGAACTCCTATTCATTCACTGAACAAATACTTGTGAATACCTACAAAATGTGCCAGGTGCTACTGATTTAACCGTGAACAACGGACCTTACCATCACATTCCAAAAAAAAAAAAAAAATCCACAAGAGAAGCTTTTAAGTTTGAGAGAAATGTTTAAGTTCCACAGACTAATAAAATTAAATATTCCTAATCAAGCAAGCCAAGTGCTCATTTGCTTTGTAGTTAATCTCTTACAACTATTAACTTCAAATGTTAAACTCTTCATTAAAACCTCAGAATATAGTGAATTGCCCAAAAATAAAGTTTTATGTTATTCTTAGTGTTCCCATACATATAACTGGCTGATATTATAATCTTACTATTCAGTGTGATGAATTAAGAAAAACATTTGCTGTAACACCACTTAAGAATTCTGAATTCTAATTAGTTCCTAAAATGATACAGGATCATAAAACTTAGGATAATTTTGTACCATGTCAAAAACTGCTCACAAATTCAAACAGGTATTAATTACCTCAAGAGCTGACCTAAAATGGAAGTAAAAAAAAAAAAAACAGAAATAAACCGACATAACAGGGATTTTTGTTAAAATAATCCTTAATATGTTATTATTTTCTTTGCTAAATACAATAATCAACAACTGGAGTATCCATGCTGACTGGTCCTAGGATCACTCACAACCATGAGTTGGAAGAAACAGTCAAGATACTACAACATTTCTCGAACTTTAGGGATCTCAAATGCACATTCTTAAAATGCAGATTCTGACCCAGAGGGTCTGGGGTAGGGCCTGTGATTCTTACACTTCCAAAAAGCTATCAGAACTGTTTATAACCAAGGACAATTACATATTACTAATTCTCCCTAAATTAATCTCTAGGTTCATAAAACCTTATTCCAAAATCTAAAAAGCTCTGAAATCTAAAAATGTACCAAGCATTCTACACACTGTATCTCATTTACTCCTCCGAACAACATAGGAAGTAGTCAAGAAGGGGGTAGCAAAGTGCTCAAAAACTACTCTGGAGTTAGACTACCTGAGTTCAAATCTCACTTTTACTATTTATTAGCTCTGTAACCACTATATGCCTTCATTTCCTCACCAGTCACATGATTATTGTGTGGAGTAAATTTGAGTCCATGGTACAGTGGTCAATTTTAGCTTAACCACTATTATGCCAATGAAGAAACAAAGGCATACAGAAATTTTTAAAAATTGTGCAAGGTCACACAGCTAGTAAGAGTGAGATTTGATCGCAGGCAAATCCTGATTCCTTAACTAACCTTAAATTGTGAGCTGACAACTGCCTGAAGTTAAGTCACAGTAAGAAGAAAATGCTAAAATCATAAATGAGTGCTTTCTTTTATCTAAATATTTATCAGCTTAAAATGTCTCCCAAGAAACTAGTCAAAAAACTATAATAAATAAATATAATAAACCTGTGGTTTAAACATAAAGCATATGCTTTTCATTATCAGAAAATCAGTTTATTCTTCTGTACTCTAAATAAATAATGGAACAAATTTCAGTTTCAAAGGGTGTCAATTTATTAGCATGCCCAGATACTTAAAAGTATCACCTTGGACTTGAGCTCAAGGACAAAAAAAGACATAAAAAATCATCTCTGCTTCCAAGATTCTTAGAATCAAGAAATGACAATGCAAAGGATCATTTATGCCTGCTGCTAAATAGAAAGCAAGTGGAAATAATTTACCTTGTGATATTTTATGCCTACCAAGGCATACGGACATTTATGTCATTTGATCTTCATCAAAGGTGCTTATAAGAAAGGTAGCATACTATATACAAAGTAATAAGAACAGTCAGAAATTACAGATTTCAGTTTGCCACTAACTTTCTGAACAACCTCTGAAAAACCACTTAACCTCTGACCCAGAATTCCTATTACCACAATGAAGAGGCTGAGTTGTGAGATCATCTCTCAAATCTAGTCTAGCTGTAGGAGACTGGTGAAGTAAGTGTGTATAATCACACAGGTAATTCGATGCAGAGCCAGGCCTGGTTATCCTGGCTCACTGGAGAAAGGGGACTAAGTGGAAACAGCTGTTTTAGATCAGCTGAAGAAGAGATTGTGAGAACTCTCATTGAAAGGCCCCTGGACTCTGATATGAGTCTCACTAGAATAAATCAATAACTCTCAGAGTTATATTCACCTGGTATATTTTAATAAATTATGTGGCATAGGGCAGCCAAACAGATAGGGCTGAAAATCTTAAAGCTGGTATTGCGTCAGTGCCACTTTGGATTACAGAAATAACAAAAATAGGTAGCCATAAGAAGAGTGTTCTTATTACAAGTACAGTCTGTTTTCCTCTCACCTTATTCCATCCATAGTAAGCTAGAGTTCTTCTCCAGTAATTTCAAAAGAATATGCTCCTAAAATGAGACCTTGTCTCATTCAACCTCATATAATAATTTAACCAAGGTGTGATACGTAGAAGCCACTCACTAAATATGGACCTAATTAATTAGTTAACTAGAGAAGTGAAATAGGAGAGGGAACAGAAAAAGAAGGGAGGACAGAAAAGGAAAGACCAGGGGAAGTGTTGGGAAAAATAGGAAAATGTCAGGGCCTCTCAGATGTTCAGAACCTTGCTGAGCATTTGCTGTAAATATCCTCAGGTGTTCCTTGTTACTACTTAATGTAAGCTGTGTATGGGCACCCAGGTGTCCAGGGTTGTGGAGTTAAGTATAAAAGACTAACAGCTCTGATCCACAGTGCTTCTCAGGACTCTCAGAGAAGTCACTAAGATAGCTGCTCCTAGATCTGAATAAAACCCATTCATTTTTCTATACCTACAGCTCCCAGAACCTTTTTTTTTTTTCTATTACCTAGTTCACAGACCTGTGTGTGGAGGGTTTGTAACCCAATCCATACAAAAGACTCCAGGGGTCTGTAAGCCCTAGCTTTACAGGAAGGAAGGGGAAAAGGGGAAAAAAAGGAAAGGGAAAAAAAAGGAGGGGGACCCTAAAAAAGGAAGTGCTCACCCTCACCTTACAGCAATGGGCAGTGCTATATTTGTATCCTACAACAACAAAAAAAAATTCAAGGGCGTGGTCCTTGTTCTCCTGTGGTACTAATATACAGAAATAGAGTTCTGGCTGGCTCAACATACTCTCACACCAACCTGCATCACTACTTCCTTTTCAGGGAGCAGCCACACAAGAATCATCAGTACATTTCTTGGGTCAACTGGCTGCAAATCCCTCTTTTCATGCTCCACTGACAGAGGAATAAAGATCCTCTTACACTCCTATTTAAGGTACCTAGTATATCCTTGTGAAGATGATTGAAGACTAGTGACACAGTAGAGGTTTTCAATCCAGCTATTCAGTCAGGAGAGATAGAGGACCTATAGAAAGGATAGACACTTCAATCAACTACCCTTGTCTCTGGCTAACTGGCCTGCAGGCAATGACGCCAACTACTGGATATCTATGGAGTTTCTCCTTTCTCTTCCAATTAGGGGTGCCCACAATAATTAGGTTATGTATCCACATACACGTACACACCCCTATGTATTTTCAGTGATTTGGCAGTAGAATCATTTCCTTTTTAAGTATACTGTTCGACTTGATACATTTTAAAGAATGAATTATGTACATGTATGAAGGTGACTACCAGAACAAACCTTTCATTTTATTAAAGCAGTAGTTATAAAAGATGATAGATTACCACATGCTAAAAGTAGGACTCCTAGCATCCAACGATAAAGAAAATATAAGACAGCAAGCTACTATGAATTCATTGTTTTAAACTAGATTCTATCAATTACAAAATACTCATACACAGTTTAAAATAATAGCAGGTATATTCAAAACATGCATTATTTTTCAGGATACAAACTAGGTTAGGTGGCAGATCGCTTCCCTGCCCGACAGTACTCACTGAAAAAGTAACTAGAGGCAACCACAGTATTAAAAAATCAAAGGACTGTATTTACTGAATGCTTTCTCTGATACAAGAATAATAATAAAGAATATTTAAAATGTGGATGGGACTATAAAGAACAGTCCTGACAGGCTTCCAGCAAATACTCAAAAGTTTCAAATTGCAAAACTGCATTACTAAGGTTTCCTGAATTTCTGATAAAACATCTGATAGCCAAGGCTGAAACAAATTAATCAAAGGAACTTTCTAGAAAATATATTTTTCTAGCTATACATGTTTCTGTGCCTTAATAATAACTTTCAAAAAATATTTAAAAAGTAATAAACTTTCAACCTTCATCAAAAAGAAAATATTAGGTTCTTTTATAGCAGACCTTTTAATATTTGAAAAAGAAAATAGATTCATTTCCTTATAAATGTTTCCATTTGACAGATAAATATGTTAAATTTGTTTAAGAATGGAACTGAAAAATACCTCTCATACAAAAAAAGAGTATTCCCTTAAAAATAATTGAAAGCAAATATTTAAAATCTACCAAAGGTAACACAGTTAAATTTCAATTATGTGAGCTAACTATGTGAGCTAATAGAATTCATCAAGCTGTCAGAAAAGAAAATAGCAATTCTATTTACTTAAAAGAAATTATTTTCTTGGTATCAGAATATTTATCACCCTGATTATTCTTCTTAAATTTAATTACATACTAGTAAAGAAACATATGTATGTATAGCTATCATTCATCTATGAAAGGGGGACAGAGAGTTAAAAATACACATAGTTGCTTATTTTTTTAAATGTAAGGAGTATAAAAACTTTTAAAAATTATAACATATGGGGAAAGGAAGAAAGAGGATAGAAAGGACAGGGATAAAAGCTACACATCTCTAAAAATACTTTTCTATAGATTTGATTTTGTAGCAGTGTAAATATTTTACATAATTATAAAAATGAACTAATCTAACTGTATATACTGACAAAGGAGAATAACCAGAGAGAAACTATTTCAAGTGATTTTACAACACAGTAATTTGATTGTGAATCCTTAGGAGGATATGCCCTAAAAAGAACAACAAATCTACAAAAAGAATCTTAAATATTTTATCTTTCAGTAAAAACTATTGTTGATCGTTCCACTAAAATGAACCAGAACTACTTTTAGAAATAGCTGATTCCAAGTATGAATATGTTTAAGATGAGCCTGGAGCACCAGAGAGCTACCAAAGACTACCAAGGGTATGTCAAGAAGACTTAGGAGACAACCTGAGAAGGCACCAACTGGCTAAAGACAGAATCAGTAAGAATAATATCTACAATGGACTGGAACACTTCAAATATTTGAGTTCAAGAGATCTTAAAGATACTTTTCAAAACTTCCATTGATAACTTTTGGAATGTGCTAAATAACCAACTCATTATTTTAAAAAGTGGTAGAGAATTAAGCATTTATCAAGGTAATCAGAGGGTTCATAAAAATCCAGTGTCTCTTTTAAAGAAATATTTCATATAATTAAGAAGAAATGATAGAATTAGATTATCACCATATTGCCATCTTTAATGAATTAGGGGTCTAGTGATGATCTAGTTGCTACAGCCAAGAGGGAAAGAGAACACCAGACATTATATGCCTCACAAAAGAAAAATATACACCACCATCTCTAGAAGAGTCTTCCCCCCCATACACACTGGTGTTCTCAGTTGACCAGAGCTAATAATATTATATTGTATGTTTCTAAATAGCTAGAAAAGAGATCTTGATTGTAAACATCACAAATGAAAAATGTGTCGGTGATGGATAAGCTATCTACCCTAAGTAAATCATTGTACAATACATGCACATATTGAAAAAACATACTGTACCCCCGCAAATACGTATAATTAAAAATAAATTAAAATTTAAAGAAACTGCAATGCGTACAGCTTACTGAACGTGGTTTTAACAAAAACTTCATTATACTATTCTTTCTACTTTTCATGTTTGAAATTTTTCATTAAAAATATTTTTAAGGGGCCGGCCCAGTGGCGCACTGGATAGTGCGCCGCTTGGGAAGCGCGGCGGTGCTCCCACCCGAGGGTTCGGATCCCACATACAGACCAGTTCCCGCTCACTGGCTGAGCGAGGAGCGGGAGCAACACCGAGGGTTGCAATCCCGTTGCCGGTCCCCGGTCCGGTACGGGGGCAACACTGAGGGTTGCGATCCGTTGCCGGACACGGAAAAAGACAAAAGACAAAAAAATATATATATATATATATTTTTAAGACACAATCATAAAATTCACTTGGACAATAAATACACTTGCATTTCTTAAATAACGACTGCAGGGAAATAAACAGCCCATACATATGCTATATGTTTTTAGCCCAGGAAACTAACCAGTGATTCAAAGTTTCCTATGATTAGTTAATAGTGGAGTAACACACATGGCTATTCAATTAAGAAAAAGATTCCTTTAAACATGGATCTAAGTACTGAGTTTTAATATCCTATTTTATGTGTGGGCGGGTATGTGTATGTTTTGCATGAAAACTACTGTCCTTCAAAACAATTTGCTTGGGGGTTTCAAACTGATTCTATAATAATTAGGTATGGGTATGTTAGGCTTTAATGATCCAAAGATGAATCAGACAGTTCCTGCCCCCAATACACTCACAAACTAAAAAAGGTAAAATACACATGTAACAATAACATAAAAGTGATGTGTCACAATAAACACATTTACAAAGTGTGGGAGGAACACAGAAATGATTTTGTGTCCAGAGCTTAAACACTTTTGAAGTTCCTTTTAAATTGTCTTCAAAATGCAGTTTTGCAGTTAAACAAGAAAAATTAATCTCTTTCCTTTACCATTACCCAATTCTTTCCACCAAAATGGTAATACCCCAAACCAACTACTGTAAATACTTTTTTTTTGGTAATTTCCAAAAATAAAAACTCCAAGTAAACAAAGATTCACAAATACTAAGACTACTCAGTGGTGTACAACAGGGAAAGTACTATTTGAAATTCACTGATTCAAAAGCAGGGCAAAGAAAGAAACATTTGTTTATAGAACTTAAGCCAAATGCTCAAGGCTATTTATACTTTTATGTCTAAAAGTATTTAAAAATTTCATTTATAAGTGGCAACAAAGTAAGAATATGATCGCTACTCTACCTGCACTAGTTGTAAGGGATAAATGCACTATTCAAGAGTTTCCAAAAAGCAATTTTTAAAACCACACATAAATAATAACTAGTACAAGACGATTTTACTACAGTGGGAGAATGACAGCCAGATGGCACCAACCATGAATTATAATAAACTTATACATGGTCAGGTTTACCAGTGGTCAAAAGAATATATAAGAAAAAAGTCAAACTGCTCAAAATTCATTCCAACTTTTTTTTAACATTTACTTGTACATATTTGTGGGGTATAGTGTGTTTTTTCAATACACACACATACTGCACAATGATTCACTTAGTGTAGTTTTGCACCCATTAGTCCACCACTTCTCCCCCACCCCCAGCCTCTGGTAACCATTATTCTACTCTCTACTTCTATGAGAACCACTTTTTTTTTTTTTTTTTTTTTGTCCTTTTTGTGACCAGTAAGAGGATCGCAACCCTTGGCTTGGTGTCGTCCACACTGCGCTCAGCCAGTGAGCGCACTGGCCATCCCCATATAGGATCCGAACCTGCGGCGGGAGCGCCGCTGCACTTCCAGCGCCACACTCTCCCGAGTGCGCCACAGGCTTGGCCCCTACTTTTTTTTTTTTTTAAGATTCCACATATGAATGAGATCATGCAGTCTTTGTCTTTCTGTGCCTGGCTTACTTCACTTAACATGACGGTTTCCAGTTCCACCCATGTTGCTTCAACTGATAGGATTTCTTTTTTTTAATAGCTGAATAGTATTCCATTGTGTATATGTACCACAATTATTTTATCCATTCATCTGTTGATGGGCTTTAGGTTGATTCCATCTCTTGGCTACTGTGAATAGTGTTGCAATAAACATGAGAGGCATTGTGGAAAACAGTATGGGGAGGTTCCTCAAAAAATTAAAACTGGACCTACCTTATGACCCAGCTATGCCAGTCCTGGGTAGATATACAAAGGAAATGAAATCAATATATGGATTCCCATGTTCATTCCAACATTTAATAAAATGCAGAAAAACCTATTTTCACATAATGTTAAAATTAACTGACTTTAGATTCATTTCACAGCCTTCGCGATCCCTCATCTTAGCACAAGAAATAATAGAGATGAACAACTCTGATACTGAAACCTTACAGGAACCCTTAAAAGAAACTACAAGCATATATAAAATATGTATTACATAATTAAGGAAAATTATTAGGTAAAAATTTTAGTTGAGATCATATATTCACACATACTTCAACTTGTTCCACCTAAACTCCCTCCTCAAAGAAAAATCACACTTCCTTTATTCAGGAGGCCTAGAGAATAACTTCTACTCATAATCTAATCTGATGTGGTCAAAAGGTGGTTAGATCAAGAATAAATAATCAAATTCTAATACTGTGTGACACATTTTAAAATATAATTTTTAATTTTAAGATCTAATTTTTATACAAATGGAATTTATTTACAAACCTATTTCTAAATATGAACATGTAAAATCAAAACTATGAACATTCCTCTTGCAAGAATTATTACTCTTCCCTCCTCAGAGCTAACAAATACTTGGAGAATAGCCAAAGGTCAGTTCCAAATATCTCCTTTATTTTCCTATGGAAAGAATAGGAGACTTCCTGTAAAAATACTTTTCCTTAAATCAATAAAAATAAACAGATAACAGTCAGCCCTGAGAAATAACATTCTGAGTTCATCTGGTAAATCAGGTGTTCAGAACTTGAAAATCATGGGCTAAGAGAAACATTTCTATTCATGTTGGTTACAGTCTTACGTTCTTTAAAGCACCAAAGTATTTTCTGTGTTGCATGTTTTATAATTTTGTACTTAAATATGCAGATTAAAATAATAGAAAAGTATCTTCCTTAACAACCACTCCAGTTTCAAGTCACTGATGGTAGTGCCCAGGATCAAGACCTCATCAAATAAGGAGCTGAAGGTGGCAAGGATTCACTGCCAGCACAGTTACTAACGATGGGTCTCAGCCCATCTGACTGGTCCCCATTAGTACTCAATCTTCAAAACTCAGGGATTCAGCCTGTCTCCTTTTCCAGTACAATTTTCTGTGGCTTCCAGTAAATTTTCTTCTCTTACCTCACACACAATAGAAACAAATGCAGTAAGTGCTTTATTTGACCAACATAGCATTTTTTTCAAAAAATTCTGAATAAACATTTAAAAATCCATAAAAATCAGGATTTCTGGCTTTTCTTGAAAAACAAAAAAATCTGAAATCAGTGAAATCACAACCTTGAAATAACTGGATAAAGCTGAGTGACAACAAGTCCCATGAAAATGAGCCATAAATGTTTCGGTATTGCCACAGTACTAACACTTGTTATAAGGTTTACCTACTGCTGAGTCCAAGATGTGATTTATCGTCATAATTTTATTGCTGCTTTGATTAAAGGAACAAGACATTTATCAGTACCTGTGTCACTATCAAAAATGGAAAAACAAAAGATAAAAAGAGTAATATAATTTTTTCTAAATGGCAGACAGCCACTTCTTAGTGAAAGGTAAGGTATAAATACATATGCCCATTTCTTCTAGGGATCTGATTTCACATGTCTGATTTAAGCATTTCCTTTTCCCCATTTTAGTCTGACAACAAAAACCTCGAAGAGGAATAAACTAATAGCTTCAGGAAGGATCCAGTGGAGTGAAGAAGGAAAGGAAGTAGGAAATCACAAAGAGCTGCAAAGGAGAAATTTCTGGACTATGTTAAAGTGGAAAAGGATAAACGAAATATTAAAGGGACCAAGGGAAATGAATACTACTTTGCAAGTATACCCTTGACTATCTTTAAGCAGAAAAAAGCCTGCAATTCCAAGGGTTCTGTTTTCATCCTCCTGTAGTCTTACTATGTATATGCAACCCCTGAGGAATCTTGGTTTTAATTCACTACTTTTAACTACTCTATATATACTGTGACTTCCAAAACTGTGCCTCTAGCTCAGACATATCTCAAGTTTCAGAAACTTATATTCAACTACGTATTGAACACTTCTGGCCTGAATTTCTTATGGGTACCACAAACTTACCTCATCCAAAATTAACTCATTACACACCCCTAATATCTCCTATATTTCCTTACTTAAAAGGAGGCATCAGTACCTACCCAATCACTGAAAAGAGAAATGTCAGAGTTGTCTTGGACTAAACTCTTGGATCTCCCTCATTCAACCAGTTATCACAGCCTGCCCACTTTACATCCTTAACATTTCTTGGGGCCCTCCCCTCCTCACTGCCAAAGCCTGAGACAAGACCTTCATTACAGCTGCATGACTATAATTCCTGCCTCCCCACTATTCTATCCTCCTTACTGACAAAATGACCTTTGAAAAAGATTATGAAATACCTGGCTTTACAAAGTGCAGGAACTGTTCTCTTGCTTCTATTTTCTCAGATGAATTACCTTTCCTTTAGCAAGTACCTCTAGCAAGTTCCCTTCAAGAACCCGCTCAAATTTTTATCTTACACCAAGCAATCCTTCCCTCGTTAAGTACCTTGCCATCTTCCCAGATACAATGTTTGTTCCTTACATTCTCTGCCTCCATTGCACTATTTAAAATTCTACAGTAGTTATTTATGTATATCTGCATCTTCTACACTGGAAGCTTCTTTCATTCGTTCACTGTAAATATTTATGGAAGTCTATCATTTTCCTACAACAGCTAGGCTCTGCAATTTCAAATGTAAGTAAAACACAGTTCCTGGCCTCAAGAAACTCACAGTCTTTTAGAGGAAAAGAAACATACATATCATTATAAAACTATACGGTAAGTAAAATGATAGATATGCATCAGCTATTACAAGGCATTAGGAAGAAGCACAACATCTGACTCAACCAGAAAGGGGGGAAGCAGAAAATCAGAGGAAGCATCTTAGAAAAGGTGACACCTAAGATTAGTCTCCAAGAATAACCAGGATATAGCCAAGTAAAGTACGGGGTAACTGATAAAGAAATAACAACATGAGTAGGCAATGAAGGAAGAAGGAAGAAGGAATGTTCCACAGAGAAACGACTGAAGAATTTTTAAAAGGTAACTTGTGAGAAGCATAAGGGACATTCAAGTTTAAACCATTCTCTAAACTACCCGCAAGATTTTAGACAGGCAAGCCTGAAGACCAAAAAACCTGTGAAGAGTCAGTTATGATCAACTTTATCTAAAGTCCAAAAATAGAGTAGAGAGAGTGGGAATAGAGACAAGTCAGCACATATGGAGAAATATCTAGATGATCCAATCAACAGTCTTTGTGATTAACTGCATAGAGCATGAGAAAGTATCCATCATCATAGCTTTTTAAGATTGAGTGATAGCTGAACAGCCTGTCACCCCAAAGAAGAGAACAGGTTTGGGGTGCAGTGTTTTGTAGATGGAGTTGAGTTCAGTATGGGACATGCTGAGGGTAAAGGTTTTTACAAGATCTCAAATGAAGACAGCCAGCCAGCAACTGGGTATATCAATACAGTCATTTTCAAGGAAATGTTCTAGGGTAGAGATACAGAATTTGAAGTTATTATTGCCACACAGATAATAATCTTACAAATGAGAATAAAGTAGGTCATGAAGAGAGCAGCTGGTCAGGGATGAAATAGTGGTAAACATCAACATTTAAGGGACACGAAAGAAAAAATAAAGCCCACGAAGATGACTAAGAAGGTAGAAAAGGAACCAGTAGTAGGCAGAGTCTCAAAAGTTGACAGAACAGTACTCCCGCCGAGGGTTCGGATCCCACATACAGACCGGTTCCTACTCACTGGCTGAGCGAGGTGCAGCCGCAGCACCGAGGTTTGCGATCCCGTTGCCGGTCCTGGTCCGGTACGGGCGTGACACTGAGGGTTGCGATCCGTTGCCGGACACGAAAAAAGACAAAAAGGGAAAAAAAAAAAAAAAAGAACAGTACCTCCAAAAGAAAGAAGTAATCAGCAGTGTCCAAAAGCAGAACAGTTAAGTGAGATAACCAGTAAAGCTCCAGAGGATTTGACAACTGGAAGTTAACTGTTGACCTTACAGAGAGCAGCATCAATAGAATAGTGAGCACAGGACCAGACTACAGTGGGTTCAAAAGGGAGTGAGAAGACATTTGTATATACATTAACCTTTAGGGAAAGAGCCAGCAAAGGAAGCCAATTGAAAGTACATATGAGATAAGATATGACTCACAGAGCAACAGGTGATGGATTTAAGGCACAAAGAGTATTTAACCTCCAATAATTGCAAGAGGGACAGCTCAGTTTCCATAGTATAAAGACAAGGAACATATATTCAACTTCATCTCCCTGTAGCTAGCAAAACTCCTGGAACATAAGAGGTACTCAAAGATTCTATGACATGCATGAATAAACAAGAGAAATCAGTAGAAGTCTCCCTTTCTAATACACTAAACACTCATTCACGAAAGAGTGGACCATAAAACACTAAAAATAAGCATTGAAATAAACTTATGGGGAAAAAGAGTATTAAAAAGAAACATTCTCTAGAAGCATATATCTTCACCTTTGAGAATTATTAGAGATTCATTTACAATTAATACACAGATGCAAGGGATATAGAGTGATGAGCCATGCTATATCTGTTCAGCCTTTTCACTCAAATACAATATCTATTTATATTTAGTAGCTGATTAATAAACAAATTGAATATGAAATCAGTAATGGTTACACACTATAAAAGGCATGTTTCATATGTTTATCCCATGTGCTCCTTATCCACAGCCCTGAAAATCATGTTATCTTATCTACTTTTCCCTCCCCTACCCGCAACCTGCTCTAGACCAGGTACAGAAACTTGCCACAAAGGGAACCAATTCAGTGTTTAGCTGATAAGTATACCTCCTGAGACCTGGCTCCATCGGTGCTCTGAGCTATACTCTCAATAATTTGAAAAGTTATAAATTGTTGCCAGTCAGTGGTGGGTACTGAACCTGGAAAATAATAGATGCATTTGGAGGCTGGCATAGCCATTTTGAGGGGACATACACAGCAATGAGTTAGCAACGAAGCCAGGTGAAAGACCAGAAATAAAGCAGATACATACTGAAAAACTGAGATGAGAAACTGTGGCTGCTGAGAGAGATGCAGAGAGTTGTGGTTTCACTTGGCTTTTTAGTTCCTACAGGACCAGCTTCAATCGATTTTACTTCCCCGGATCCTCCTTTTTACATGAGGTAACTGGGGTATAGTTCTATTCCTTACAATCAAGAGTTCCGACTGGAAAAATCCTAAGCAAGACGAGGTAAATGTCAGGAATATGTAAGTCCTTTTAGTTTTTAAGTCACTAAATATGCACAACACACTGTAACTAAAAACGTAGTCAGAAATTCCTGTTTCTATTCCTAGTTTGCTCTTAAACACCACATGAACTTGGGCAATCAAAATGCCTCTGGACTTTTGTTTACTCGCTTCTAAAAGAAGGAATTAGATTGGAGATTACCTATAGTAAAGCTACATGACTACGCCAGTTGTCGGGTTGAGGCAGTAGCTAATAACTATGCCAATTGTATTGTTAAAGCAATTCATAACTAAAGCCAACAGAGCTAGGGCTCACAGACACTTCAAACCCATTGTACATACTGGGTCACAGACCCCTCACATGCCAGGCTGGGTCACCAGACCCCTCACATGCAGGTCCACATTAGGTAATTGGGAAAGATCCCAGGAGCCATTGGCAGACAATATGAGCTCAGTCCTCAGCAGCAGCAGTGGTGGCCTCTCACAGCATCCTGGGGGCCCTGGCAGCAACAACCTCTAGCAGCAGTAGCAGCCTCCCTGTGGCCCCCCTGGGGGCATGGAGGCGGGGGCGGGAGGCGGTATGGATCAGAGCCTTTACACTTAAGTCATAACCTAGGACACCTGGGTGCACATGCGCAATTACATTAACCAAGGAATACCTGGGCACATGTGCCTATTTACATCAAATGCTTGGCAAGGTTCTGAACATCTGAGGGCCCTGACCATTTTCCTGTATTTCCCCAACAATCCACCCCCCTTCAGGGTCCCTCACTGTACAATCTACATGTTCAGAATCTTCTGCGATGTTTCCTTAACGAGGATAACTGACCTTGCATTCACATATCCTATTCCATCCCAACAGTCCCAAAAGTCTTTAGCTCGTTCTAGCACCAACTCAGAAGTCCAAAGTCTCATCTGAGACCAAAGGCAAAACTCCTTTCAGCTGTGTACCTGCAAAAATCAAAAACAAATTTATCTACTTCCAAGATATAGAGGGACAGAAATTGGGTACACATTCCCATTCCAGAAGCGAGGAATAGAATGGAAAAAGGAAAAACAGGCCCCAAACAAACCCAAAACCCCAAAAGGGCAAACGTTAAGTACACTGGGGCACCTGGACCCCCAAAGCATTGGGCAGCCTCACTCCTACAGCTCCACCAGGTGTAGACCATTGAGCTGCCCTGGTGCCTTCAGCTTTTCCAGGCAGTCCTTGCACATTGCCAGCAGCCCCACAGTTCTGGGTTCCTGGCAGCAGTCCCACCATCCGGGCTCCATTAGACATCTCCTCAGTGGGGGTTCTCTGTGGGGGCTCCGACCCCACTTTTCTGTTCCACATTGCTCCACAGTGGCTCCACCCCTGCAGCAAGTCTCTGCCTGAGTCCCCCAGCATTTTCATACATCTTTCACAATCTGGGTGGAGGCTGCTATGCCTCCAATGCTCTCACGTTCTGTTGGCCTGCAAACTTAACACAACATGAACGCCACCAAGCTTTTCAGCTTTTGCTCTCTAGAGCTGCTGCACGAATCACACTTGGCAGGGCTGCTCAACCAGAGTGTCTGGGATGCAGGGAGCAGTTTCCCGAGGTCAGGGTGCCTCAGATCTGTCCTCTGGAGAAACTCAGTTCTCCTAGGCCTCTGTGATAGGAGGGGTGCTCTCCCAAACTTCTGAAATGGCTCCGGGCCTTTTCTTTTCCTCTTGGCTATTAGCATCTAGCTGCCCCATCCCCAGCTCTTGAATCACTTGAATCAGCTTGGCTTACACCAGCTATTCACTCACAGTCTCGGGCAGTTCTGCAGCATTCGCCCAAACAGTTTGAACAACTGCACTTGCCCAGTTCATCAAAGAGTAGCTGCCCTGCCCCTGTGCATATCTGTGGCTATCCTGTAACCGCTGCCACAGAGACAGGAGCATAGTAACGGAGGCTAACTTTTCCACCTTTTCACCATGTGAAAATATACTTGAAATTCTTCAGGGACGCCCGTCCTCGGGTCATCTGCTCATCTGCATGTGGCACTCTTTTCTCGGGTTTATACGGCACCCATGGAGCCATCGGGTTTCAGTGGACCCTCTGAGCTGTTTGCCTTCAGACAAACGCAACATGCATTTACTACATCTTCTTCAGAGCACATTACACCATCCACCTTCTCGGGTTTAAGTGGCACCCGGTGAGCCATTTGCCTTCAGACAAATGCAACATGTGTTTACTAAATCGTCTCCAGAGCACATTACACCATCCACCCCTCGGTTCCATAGCTGCAGCAGCCAAGGGTTCTCCCTGTTTCTGCTGTTTTACTGTTTCCCCAAGCCAACCAATTTGACCTGGGTATATGGGACACAGGTAGTGAATTGGGTCACCTGTGGGTTGCCTACCGGTCTGCCCAGTCCCATAGGCTGCTCGTGCTTCACTATCTGATGAGCAGGTCATTCCAGGAGACGCACAGTCTCCCCCAACTCACCACTGGGTTTGTCTTCATCTTTGGTGCCAGAATCAGGAACCCATTGCTCTACTGCAGCCTCCAGGGTACATACTTGCGTTTCTAACCTGTCTGCTTACTGCTGCAAATCTGAAAACAGTGACACTCCATGGGGTTTCTGGTCCATGTTGGCTCCCAGTACAGTAAGCAACAGCCAGACCCCAGTCAATAGGAAAGCGGCCACCAGGCACCACATACCCAAGGGTAGCCACATTTCCTCCCCCTCGATGCCAATTGCCAGGCTCTTTTACCTGTCCAGAATCCTGCTACGACTACAGCAATTTCCAGGCTCTTTTTTCTGCCCGGAATCCTGCCAACAACTATGCAAATTGCCAGGCTCTTTTACCTGCCCAGAATCCTGCCACGACTACAGCAATTGCTGGGCTCTTTTTCCTGCCCAGAATCCTGCCACGACTATGCCACTTGTAAAGCTACAAAACTATGCCAGTTGTCAGATTGAGGCAATAGCTAATAGCTACACCAATTGTACTGTTAAAGTAATTCATAACTAAAGCCAACAGGGTCACATACCCTTCAAACCCATTGTACAGACTGGGTCACAGACCCCTCACAGCCAGGCTGGGTCATCAGACCCCTCACGTGCAGGTCCACAAAAGGTAACTGGGAAAGATCCTGGGAGCCATTGGCAAATTACACAAGCTCAGTCCACAGCAGCAGCAGCAGATCCAGCAGCAGCAGTGATGACGGCCTCTCAGAGCATCCTAGGGGCCCTGGCACCAACAGCTTGCAACAACAACCTCTAGCAGCAGTAGTGGCCTCTCCATGTCCCCCCGGGGGTGGTATGGATCAGAGCTACTCATCCTTTATACTTAAGTCATAACCATAGGAATATCTGGGCTCATGTGCCTGTTTACATCAAGTGCTTGGCAAGCTTCTGAACATCTGAGGAGTCCTGACCATTTTCCTATATTTTCCCAACACGTATGGTTAAACAGCTCAAAGGAAACTCAATAAACAACTGCCAAGCCCCAGTGTAGGGAAAGTGAAGGTAAATGGTCTGGGTCCCTTAGATGTTCAGAATCTTGCTGAGTATTTGATGTAAATATGCACACGCGCCCAGTTATTCCTTGGTTATTGCCTGATGTAACTGTGCATGTGTGCCCAAGTGTTCTTTGGTTGTGTGACTTGCACCCAGGTGTCCTGGTTTATCGGACTTAAGTATAAAAGACTAATGGCTCTGATCCACAGTGGCCCCGGCCCCTGGAGGACCACAGGGAGGCCACTATGTTGCTTGAGGCTGGTGCTACAAGCTGTTGCTGTCAGCGCCCCCAGTATGCTCTGGGAGGCCACCACAGCTACTGCTGGAGGCTGCTGTAAGCTGCTGCTGTTGCTGAGGAAGCTGAGGACTGGGCTCACTTTGGAATGAACCTGTCAACTCTGTCAATGGCTCCCAGGGTCTTTTCACAATTACCTAGCTCGCGACCTGTATGTGAGGGGTCTGGTGACCCAGCCGGGCACATGAGGGGTATGGTAACCCAGCCTGTACAACAGGTTTGAAGGGTCTCTAAGCCCTCGCCCAACAGCTGGTGTCACGAACAGGATGTTGAGCAGGTAAAAGAGCCCGACACCCACCAACTGACTCCCACAGCAAAGGTGGAAGACAAGGAAATTTGACCTGCCCTTTAGTCAATTAAAACCTATAAATAACTCCCTGAAAGTACCCAAAACTAATTCAGTGTTGCTACTTCTTCTTTTTGATTATTTTCCTTTTATTCTACACAATAAATAGATTGATATTTACTAAGATCTCCAAAATCATTCCCTTAGGTTCTAAGAACACAAATACCTTGAGGGAAAAGAAATGAAGGAATAGCAACTTCACCTCCATTTGAATGAAAGAAACAAACCAAAATCAAATTCAATGAACCAATAAACCAATGGACAAAAGGGGGACAGATAAAACTGGGTGAAAAATCTGTTGCAAAAGATGTACCAAATAAGAGTTCATACCTTAAAAACAAAAAAATCAATCTCTAGCTCATTTTCTTTGTCCAAGATAGCATGATCTCGGCATGATGGAGTAGAAGGAAAATAAAAACAAACAGGATATGTAAAAGCCACTGTGTAAAACAGTTTGGCAATTCCTCAAAAGGTTAAACACAGAATGACCATATGACCCAGCAATTCCACTCCTAGGTATTTAACCAAAAGGTTTAAAAACAGGTACTCAAACAAATACATGTACACACATGTTCATAGCAGCACTATTTACAATAACCAAAAGGTAGAAAGAGCCCCAATGCCCATCAGATAAACAAATTGTGGTATCAACACACAACAGAGTATTATTCAGCCATAAAAAGGTATAAAGTACTGATACATGCCTCAGCATGAATGAACCTCAAAAACATTATGCTAAGTGAAAGAAGTCAGTCAAAAAACACCATAAATTCTATGATTCCATTTATATGAAATATTCAGAATAGATACATCCAGAGAGACAGAACTCTGATGGTTGCCAAGGGATGGCGGGACATGAGAATGGGTAGAAACTGCTTAATGGATATGATCTTTCAGGGTAATGAAAATGTTTTGGAACTTATAGATAGAGGGGTGGTTGCACAACACTGTGAATGTACTCAATTCCAATGAATCATTCATTTTAAAATAGTTAATTTTACGTTATGTCAACATTACATCAATTTTTTTAAATCTTAGAAAAAAAAAAAAAACTGGGTCGGTTCTTAGAAGACACAATTTCTAAGACCCCGTTTCTAGGTTAGCTACTTATAGCTGACCTCTCCAGGCCTCGATTTCTTCATCTGTAAAACAGGTTGGGAATAGATGATATCCAAGATCCCTCTCATTAACTGGTATTCTGTATCTGTAGCACTGAATTTTTAAAGAATTGTATCATATAGGAATTAATCTGAAAGACAAAGCAGGAAGTACTGATTAATGTTCTCAACAACAGTTTTACAGGAAAGTCATTAGAAAGTTTAACATAATTGTTTCCCATAATGATTTTAAGTAAAAACAGAGTATTAGGTATTAAAGGATAATGCAATGAAGGCAATTCTGCAAGGAGTACAACTAGTGTGCTGTAAGACTACAAGTCTTCTATGAGTCAAACTATAACCAAGGATAGAATTTAGAAAATCTAACCACAATTATAAATAAATTAATATTTTTTAAAAAAGAAAATAATCTGAAAGAAAGGATGGATTAAATAACTTGAGCATTTTTCCCAAAATCAATTCTTTCCGGCTTTGAGAGGTACTGAGTATCATAAAGTCTGAGGTCACTGAATGCTGGTATTTTACATTTTTGATTGAAGTAGGTCCATATACATCTAAAAATCAGATAAGCCATAAAAACTAAAGAGCCTAACTAGTGTTCTCACCACACTACTTTTATAAGGTCACAGACTACAGCAAAGCCAAAAGAGAAAAGCCAAAATTTTCCTCAAGAAGCAGCTTTGGGTGGATTCCAACATAACAAGTGTCGACCTGAGTTACCAGAATTTCACACCATACAGTATATTAGAAATAATTTTGGTCTAGAAATTTTCAGCCAAATGATGTCACCTGCCATAAGCAAAGAATGATCTTAATAGCATTCCTATGAATAGTCTGAATCTGTATCTATAAAACAAAACTGCTAAATGTACTGCCAGATGATTAAGACAAATGACTCGCTGTGCAGAGTTCTTTAATAAATACACTTTTTTTTTTTCTTTTTTTTTTGTGACCAGTAAGGGGATCACAACCCTTGGCGTGGTGTCGCCCGCACCGCGCTCAGCCAGTGAGCGCACCGGCCATCGAATAAATACCCATTGAGTATTAGAAAAATGGGTGCTATTCATATCCACCTAAACATGAGACAAGTCAATAAAAGCAGTTCAAAAAGAGGAAAATAAAACAAGCACCATTTAGTGTAAATTGCTCCTCCATTTTCGTCTTGCTAAGTACATCTAAAGCTATGAATACAAAAGATACAAAATGTATGTCACAACGCAGGTATTAAAAGTATCCTTTTGATGTAGCCTAAATCCCCATTACCCATAATAGGCTTCATCTACCTGGTATCACAGCCTCAAAAAGTTACTGAGTTTCATAATTCAAACGTGAAATAAGGTCACTATAATTAAAGTATAAAAGCTTTAATCATGACATATATTTTGCTTAATAAAAGCACATGGGTTTTAATTACTAGTTAACATGATATACTATAATTATGCAAAAGTCTTTTCACTTAGCATACAATTTTCTTATTTCTACAACAAGCTGTTACCAAATTTACTATTTTACTCTCTACCTTATTCTGACCAAAAATATATTGGAAATTCTTTGAAAATCAACTGTTCATTCAAAAGCAATTTCATAGTTCTCTTATATAACTAGAGTAACTCTTAAAAAGCCATGAGTATAATACTATTGAAAGCTTTCTTTAATTTCGAAAGAAATATAAATTTGAAGCAATCTGCTGACAGTAATGTCTAATGTTCTCATACATCCAAGTTTGCAGTACAAAAAGAATCAAGTTACATATCAAATTAACAAAATCGTTTGCAGTTAACAGATTTATTCTTACAACAAATCTGAACCAGTTTAACAATTATAAATGTCCCATCTCTTATACAGTTATACTTTAGTTAATCTAGGCTAAGTGATTTCTTTTTAAAACTCATTTCGATTTTCTATGCATAAAATTCTAAGACATAAATTAGGGGAGTTAGCCTAGATAATATATACGGTCCCTTTTCACTCTAAGTCTATACCATTTCTTCTACATTTAAAAAAGTAAATTTATAAACAGTTTCTCACAAATCTAAGACTGAGGAACTTAGACTGTTTCTGAAAATCATCAAAGTGTAAAAGTAAATAGTAAAGGCTTTGCCATTGTTAGGTACAGCAGAGTGTCAAAACACAAATAGTACATCTAGGTGAAGAGCCATGCTATACAGAACTAACCAACCTTTAAGACTCCAGAGCTTCCCTCTGCCAATGTTAAAACAAACAGCCTCTAACCACTACCTTGGAAGCCTGTGGGATAACAGCCCCAAACCCTGAGTCTCTCCTTGCATCTTGCACAATCAATCCAGGCCCATGATCCAAGAGCATACAGGGCTAGAACTTTCTATGAAATTCAATCCATCAAGGTCTAGACTGACTCCAGAGAACCATCCACACAATTCCCAATTATCGTCTACCATAGGACTGCTGAATGTACTCTCCAGACTAATTCTGAACCCACTAAGCCCTGTTATCCTTGGTTACCACTAAGAGATAAATTTACTCAATTATCAATCCTCTCCTGCCTGTACTCTGGCCTCTGTACTATTCTTGCTTTTTCCTCCTTTATCTAACTTCTCACTGCTTCCCTCTTTCCTAAAGTTTCCCTTTAGGCTCATTCTGTTTCATGGCTAACATAAACAGTCCTATCCTATATCCTCAACGATTTCACTATCTTGCTTCAAAAGTACGAGCTGCTTCTGCAGCCTTCTCAAAGGCTGCTTAATCTTTCATTTGCCATGTACCCCAACTTCAGGATGCAGGGTCATGATCCCAACCATAACTCCCAGTTTCCTGTAAAAACCCCTGTTCTCATGTAATTCCTGCACATTAGAATTACAAGGGGAGGGGGTGAAATCCCACCACCAAAATTACACCACATACAGAATAGTTAGGGATGGGAGTCATGCATCAGAATGTCTAACGTGCAGCAAAGTTGGGATAAGGGCATTGATAATTGTAAAGTCATCCAAGTGATTCCAACACACAGTCACAGGTGAGAACCACTGACCTCCAAGGCTCTACTCATCATTCACTGAAAACTGATACATGGCATACAACATTCTTCTCTGTCCCAAGTACTGCATAACCTTGAGTTATTTCAACCATACACATGGATAATCCATCCAAAACTCTATTTTAATAGTATAAGCATTTCACCTCTACCAACATTCACTTGTAACTCCACTTTAAATACTATAAGACCACATTCTAAAACTCATGACCACCCTGTCTTCTCAGAGCAGGAAATGTAAAAATTAATCACTGATGAAAATCTTCCAGGTCTAAATTAGTTATACCAACTGCATCTATTTTTCAATGTCATTCAGAGTTGCAGACACTTAATTCTTCTAGTTTTTCCTCACTTAGCCCACTTCAGTGTTCACTTCTTTATCTAAATTGGACTCCATGGTTTACCATTTCAACAACTCTCTTGCCAGTATCCTCATTCATCACATTAGAATTGCCTGTTTATTTTCCTGTATATACCATATGCTGTAAGCCTTATGAGGACGTAAACTGTATATGCTTTGCTCACTGGTGTATGCCTGATGTCGAGTACAATATCTGGAACATACAGCAGGCTCCCAGTAAGCATGTATTTCATAAGTAAAAGAAAAATACTGTAGATCTTCTGATTAATCATCTAAACCAATGTTTTATAAATCAAGATATTTTTTCCACAGTGAAACCTCTTCACCAATTTATTTTCCTTTCTGATCACTGGCATCCTCCTAATACTCAAGGTTCCACTTGCCTTTGGTTTCCATGTCAAATCAATTTAATGAGCAACTACTATCTATAGAATAGAGGGAAAAGAAGATTAGAGTACAGAGTATAACAATAAACAAAAACTACTGAAAAAATTAGATAAACACTTGAGAAAATTATCAAATCAGAAGAAGATAATTCACACCACTACCCTTAAGAATAATTTTTTTTAATTTAATGAAAATTCTTTCATGTGTGTTTACACCTAGAGAAAGGTATGGAAGTAGACACCCAAACTTTTTAAAATGGAAAAAGTAAACAATACTTTCACTCTTTACTTAATACACTTTTACACTTGTTTACTTTTCAAGAAGCATGTAATTTTTAAAATATATATATTGCAAATAATACTTTATTATTTTTAGACAACACATACCACTTTTCCTACAACGAACACACCATATCCTTAACTCATTTTCATTCAATTAATACTCATTTAAAATATTTAAGTGAAGACACTACTCCTAATGTTTATTTCAACCAGGTAATGATCATAAAGACTGTCACAAAGCCTGTACTCCACCAGTCGAAAAAACATGAAATTAACAACATCCTGTTTGAGAAAGCAATACAAAAACAGTTGGCCAAATTATGGTAATAACCGGGAAATAGCATACATGGGATCTTTAAAAGAAATTTGGATATGGAAACTTTTAAAAAGAAAAACAGACATGTATTTGTATATTGTCAAGGTTTAACTAAGTGGCAAATTAAACTTTCACAATTGAATGAGAAGCAGTGTGACACAAACAAGATGGAGGTGATGAGGACAAACATATTAGAGGCAGCTAGACCATAAACAGAGGAAATGATCCTCTAAAATACCATGTTTGAGCCATGATTCCTGGACCTGAAGTGCTGCTGAAAGTACAGGCCAACCCAGGAAGGGATCACCAGAGCTAAGATCCAGAGAGTCAGAATATACTGGGAGAAAAGATAATGAATAAGCCCCCAATAATGCATGAGATCATGAACCAAAGAGGAGTAAGCAGATCACACAGGCAGAGAAACGAGGGTTCCAAATACATGGTCTTTGCTTTTGGAGGATTCCTCCTCCTTTAGGGGTTCTGGCCCACCATGAAGAACACCACAGCAGGGCATGGAAGGCTGCTGTTAATTATCCAGCACTGCTACAAAGTAAACCCAAGCCCCCATCACCTTCAAATCCTCAGTAAAGTCTTCTACAAACATACACACCAAGATATGACAATAAAATTCATGAAAAAATTATTTATTCAAAATTCAAGTTAGGAAAAATTATAATGGCTTAATGTCAGCCCTTCTTTTATCTATGTATTTTATCTTGCATATGTGATACTTGATACCATTACCTGAAGCTAACTTTTTTAAAAATGCACTATAGAATTTAAATAATTACCCTTTGACACCTAAAGCACAAGGAACAAAAGAAAAATAGATAAACTGGCCTACATCAAAATTGGAAAATTTTGTGCTGCAAATGTTTCCATCAAGAAAATGAAAAGCCAACCCATAGAATGAGAGAAAACATTTGCAAATCATATATCTGATAATAGACTTCTACTTGGAATATTAAAAAAACCTCTTAAAACAGAATAATAGATGAATAATCCAATTAATAAACGGGCATAAGATTCTAATAGACATTTCTCCAAAAAAGATATAAAAATGGTTAATAAGCACACAAAAAAATGCTCAACATTCGGGAGATACAAATGAAAACCACTATGAGATCCCACTTTTCACTCACCAGGATGGCTATAATCAAAAAGAAAAATGGTAACAAGTGTTCTGGAAGATGTGAACAAAATAGATCCAGCCTACATTGCTGATGGCAATGTAAAATAGTGCAGCTACTTTAAAAAATAATTTGTAGTCCTCAAAAGGTTTAAACAGTTACCATATGACCCAGCAATTCCATTCCTAGGTATATACCCAAAAGAAATGAAAACATATGTTCACACAAAAACTTGAACAAATGTTCATAGCAGCATTATTCATAATAGCCCAAAAGCGAAAATAATCCAAATGTTCATCAACTGATGAAAGGATAAGCAACATGTGGTACACCTATACAATGGAATATTAGTCAGCAATGAAAAGAAATCTGAAATACTAATACATGCTACAATATGGAAGAACCCTGAAAACATGCAAACTGAAAAAAGCCAATCACAAAGGACCACATATCGTACAATTCCACTCATTTACAATGTCCAGAATAGGCAAAACCATTGAGACAGGTTTGTGATAGTCTAGGGTGTGGGGGAGGTAGAATTGGGGAGTGATAGCTAAAGGGTGAGGGGTTTTCAGTTTGGAGTAATGAGTTCTACAACTTATTGTGATGATGAATGCATAACTCTGTAAATACCAAAAGCCACTGAATCGTACACTTCAATTGAGTGAATGGTATGGTATGCAAATTATATCTCAATAAAGCTATTATTCAAATTACCACTTATTAGTTAAACAACACAGATAAGTAAAATACATAGCCAGAATAAGCTAAAAGACCCATAGATCAAGGGGACAAAACAGATTCAAAATAAAACAAAATAAAAACAATTTTTAAGTTATAAAAAAAAATAAAGTGCTACTGTTTTATTTTTTTAAATATTTTATTTTAAAAAATAAGATGCAGTGGTCCTCAGCCAGGGGTAATTTTGCCCCTCGGAGACATTTGGCAATGTTTGGAGAGATTTTTGGTTATCACAACTTAGGGGCGAGGAGCTATCCTAGAGGCCAATACACAGGACAATCTCCCACAACAATGAAGACAAGAAAAAGGAGAAAGAGGAGGAAAAGGAGGAAGAAAGGGAGGAGGAAAAGGAAGAAGAGGAGGAGAAAAAGGAAAAGTACAGGAAGAAGAGGAAGAGGAGGAAGAAGAAAGATGGAAAACTATTCTGGATTAAAGAGATTTAAAAATCACATTACTGGGTTAGATCTTTGTTCAACCAGGACAATCTGAATACACTGAATATTAAATAATAATAGGTAATTACTAGCAGTTTTATTAGGTGTGGCAATAATGCTATGGTTATATTTTTAAAATTCTTATTCTAGGGAGATTCATGAGAGTATTTTGAAGAAAAGTGACATCATACCTACAATTTATCTTAAAATAGTTGAGCTATAACAACAGAAATAACACAAAGAGAGTTAAAAATATAGCAAATATGACAAAATGTTAAATCCGGGTTACTGTATGTAAGTGCTAGTGGTAAGAATTTTTTTCAGGGTTTCTGTATGTTTAAAAATTTACATTATAAAAAACCGATAAAAATTATCATGAGTATTTCCCCCCTATAAAATACCTCACAAAAATATTAATAATGTGTAGAAAATAGCTTGGAAATTCGACTAAAAAATGACAAATCATTGTATTCTCTAGAGCTGGAAAACGTCTTTTTAAAAAAGCCAAAATCTGTAGAAAAAGACTGACATATTTGACAATGTAAAATTAATTTCTTCTTACTAGCAAAAAACACCATAAGGATAAATATAAATATATCTTTAAAAAATACAAATATGTTTGTACATATATTTGTAAAAATATGTGCCATATAAAACAAAAGATTAAAATCCATGAGTAAACAGATGTTTTTAAATCATTAAGAAATAGACTAATACTCCATAAGAGAAACAGGATACAAACAGCAATTTAAAACGGGAAATACAAACAGCTAACAAGCACATGAAAAAACTATCAACCCTACCAGCAATCAAAGAAATTCAAAATTTTAAAGAATATAATTTTTCACCTATGTGATTGGCAAAGATGAAAAATCATAAGTCAAATTTATGTTTTAAAAAGCTAAACTGAAGATTAAGTATGCTGTTGACACATGTTTTAACATACAATTTTTAATAAAGTATTCATCTATTCCTATTTTATTTAAATATATTTAATCAGGAATAGAACCTGAATTTCATCAAATGCCTTCTTGGCATTTGCTATTATACTTGGAAAATTTTTTCTCCACTGATCGATTAATAAAGTTATGAGCTATATTAATATATTTCCAAATAAGGAGCCATCTTTGCATATCTGCAATGAATCTCTTTAATTGTATAGCATAGCCTTCCCTTAATGTACGATCTGACATTAATCTATTTTATTTATAATTTTACATAAATAGTCGTAAGTAAAATTGTTCTGTAAACCTAAGCTATAATAAATGAGACAGGAGCTTACAAATTTGAATACACTCATACGATCCCACTGTTTTTTTTTTTTTTTAAGTATGAACACTTAACAGAATTTTAAGATAGGAAATGTTAACTGGTTATTCTGGGTGATGAAATTATGGTTGATGAATATTTTTTCTTTACATTTAATTTTATATTTCAAATTTTTAAGCATAAATTATGAGTATTTTTAATCTATGACCCCTTCCAAAAAGCTATTTTCGTTTGAAGAAAAATAGGTAGTTGTGAAAGCCTACATGAAGAAATGAGATTCCTATATAACCTACTCAAAGCTCACACAAACAGAAACAAGTTTTTGAATTAAAATGGTATGATCTCTATCAAGTTATGATACTTCCCCCACCTAGAAGGTCAGTATTTGTACACAATGAAAAAAAAAAGCAAGCCAAATTTCTACCAACATTATGTGAGATTTTAAAAAGGTTAAAGATTATGTTGTTAGTAATTTTAATCATATTCTTAGAAATAATTAAACATTAAAAGCTTTGTCTCATAAAACATCTAAAAACAAAAATCATTTTTAAAATTGTATTTAAATCATTTCTTGAAAAATTTCTCTCTGAATAATGAAGAGGGTTTTGATTCATTATGTTTCTTGAACTAATTATAGAGATGTTTTAATAGGGAAGGGGGCATTATTCCACTATATTTTTCACGGCAAGAAAGAAAATATCAGAAAAAAAATTAAAATCTTTTTCAATGTCCAGGTTTCTCAATAATTTTCCTTTTCCATAAATACCCTGTTTTCTTTAGATTCCCTGTCACTATGACACTAAACTAAAATAAAATGCATTATTTTGACCTAACACATTTCTAAACCAACAATCTGACTATGTCCTACCCATTCTATTTGGGCTACATTATAGTATTTAAAGATCCTCAAACACCAATACCATTCTCTATCATTATCTCACACCAAAAAAATTAACTCAGTTTCATGGAAACTTATAACAAGTTCCTTTAACATAACTGAACTAGAAAGAACAAATTTAGCTTATACATGAGAAGATTTCCACTCACAAAAGTGTTCCTCTACTCAAATACAAGACATGAAACTTTTATCACAGCAGTTCTCTGATACAAAAGCAAAATAAAACAGGCCATATCCATAAATGGCCCCTGTTTCTCCTTCATTCAATAGGACTGTAACACACAAGAATAAAAGTCTCAATACTCACAACTCTTAAGTTCTGCTTTTTCCCATAATACATAATCCAAGGGGAAATCAAACCAACACAAAACTATTATTGTAAGAAAGCAAAATCCTCAATGCACAGCATAACACTAAACTGTCACCAATCTGCTAACCCTTCACACCCTCTAAAACAAAAACAGGAACTATCATTTATTAAATGCTAACTATTAGCTAAAACCTTTGCTAACTGCTTTAAAAATATCCAACTCTCACAACTCTGTAAGATATATTAAGGCACTTCAAAAAGTTCATGTAAAAATATAATTAAAAGATAATACAAATCTTTCCACAAACTTTTTTGAGGCTAGCCAGTTAGTTCAGTTGGTTGGAGCACAGCCGTGTACCACAAACTTTTTTGAAATATCATCCTATTACTAACTCTATTCCACACATAAAGAAACAGCTAAGTCATAGAACTGGAGTATAAACTGAGCTTAGTTTAAAAACCTAAGCATGCCACAGGCCAGAAACACACACACACACACACACAAATAAATAAATAAATAAATAAACTAAGCATGTTCTGATAAACATGTGATTAATTAAGATTCGAATAATTCAATGATTAGAAAACCAGAAGTAACTAACATGACACTAACATCTTAAAGCCCCTGATACTTTCATAATCCAATGCAGATTTTGTAGGTATAAGGATAATTTTGGGGGTATGTTCCAGAGTTAGGATAGATGCAGATGAATTTCCTTCACAATCCTGAGGGCTGTACAGTAACAACCCCAAATCAGAACAATGACCATGTCCCTGAAAGTACTACAAAATCCTTTCAATTCACAATAAAAATAAGCTCATTAGTGTTCATTTAACTCAGAGATGATGAGCTTTTTTAAATAAGATAAATTCAGAGTCATATAAATCATTCAAGGAAATTATACTGGGTTCTAACTATTTAAGAAAAATATATAAAGCATTCTGTCTGTTCACCTTTTAAATTAACAATTAAAATTTTAAACCCATAAATGATGTGTAACATAAAAAATAATAGTGAAATTTTCTATTGTGGCCTTTTTAACTTATTTGAGAGGAGAAGGAAAGGGTAAAGGTTGGGAGGAAAACCCTCAGAGAGCATGCTGCAGGCCTACAAACAACCAAGAGAATAAAGATATTGGGGGTTGGGCGGGAAGAGTGGAAGGTCAACACATACACAAAGCAACAGCAACAAAAAAGAAAAAAAATAAGTATAGAAAGGAAAACCGAGACAGAGAGACAAAGATTCACCCACAAAGGACCGTGATGGCATAATCTCCAACTAAGTAAAATGTTACTGTAATAGGAACACTCCACTCCGTGAGTGTTAACAGTTTATTGTATTACTACATGAACCCAGATAAGCAGCTGTTCTATAAAGGGATTTAAATTATTTCTATGCTTAATACCCATATTGATTAACATAGGGCCGGCCCGGTGGCGCACTGCTACAGTGCGCCGCTTGGGAAGCGCGGCGGCGCTCCCGCCAAAGGTTCGGATCCCACATACAGACCGGTTCCCGCTCACTGGCTGAGCGAGGTGCGGGCGCAGCACCGAGGGTTGCGATCCCGTTGCCGGTCCCGATCCGGTACGGGCGCGACACTGAGGGTTGCGATCCATTGCCGGACAAGAAAAAAGACAAAAAGGAAAAAAAAAAAAAAGATTAACATAAAAAAATTTTTTATTTGTAATAACTTAGACCTAAGTCCTTTTCTTAACCTACTGCACAGTACTACTAATACCAATCAAGCCAACAACTACAAATATATTAGAAAGGATTTTAACAATACTGTTTTTGTTCCCTATAAACAATTAATTAAATAGAAGAGCTTATTTATATAAATTCAGAGCAGCTTTTACATGAAACTTTATCAAATCAATAAGAACCACAGTATTTCCCATATCAGAAAACTATACAATAGCATTTTTAATACATAATATGTAAGTGTACTACAATTTTTCCCTTTCATTTCATCTGCAGTAAAAGCTTTAGTGGCCAGAAGAAACATATTAGTTAGCCAAAAATTCTGGTTATGACCAGTTCGTATTATTATATTACAGGTGTCATCCCCCTGAAATTTAGCCTAATACAGCTCTTAGTATTCACTTTGGAAATGCAATACATAAATTAGCAAGTAAAACCTGAGATAGAAAATAAGGAAAGAACTAGATCATCTGGGTCAAAGAGGATTACTTTGACATTTTAAAACTTTCTCAATGAAACAAAGAACACAGAATACAACTTTGAACATAAAATTCAAAGTTTTGAAAATAAACCAGAGGAAATCATAAGAAAACCTAGTATTTACTGAGCGTTACTGTGGACACGTGCACAGTACTCAACGTGTGTTACTTCACACAGCAGTCATAACAACCCTCTAAGTACCATTAATTTATAAGTCATACAGATGAGAAAACTGATGCTTAGAAAGTTTAGTAACCTTTCCAAGGTTAAAATGCTCAGAAGTGACAAAACAGATTCAAATCCAAATAATCTGACACCAGCCATCACTCTTAACTAAAAGTGTACACTCTCCTTCAGAAATTAGGAATACTCAGTTTGTGATTAAAAGATACATATAGATGTAAAAAGATGATTATCACTCTGAGTTCCAGTACAAAGATAATCTCATTAACTTCCATTGTCATATAAATTCTACATTAGCGCCTATTATTTGATTGAATATTCTGAGCTACCAGACATTAACTTCAGGTTCATAAAATACATTTTTAATACATCATAAAACACTGTCAATCCTATTCGTGTTTTCTAAAACTTTTATGTAACCTACACCCACTATGTCTAAAATATATTATTTCTTTTTCTGTATCTTTTTTGTGTTCCACCCTTCAAGTCGTCTCTAACCTTTCTTTAGCCCATTTCCTTTTACTCTACAGACTTCTACCAGGATTAGACTATTGCAACACTTTAAGTGTTGAGTACTTCAGTACTGTGCAAGGAAAAGATCAGATGTTAGTAATTAATATCAGATGTGAAAGTAGCTGATTAATATTTACAGTCTGATTAAACATCAATTGTGTTTTTCTCTGACAAAAAACCTAAGGAAAAAGGTTATCTCAAATTCAGGAAGAGAAATCAAGAACAAATGGCAAAGTACAATATTATGGCTTATAGAAACACAAAATCCAATCTTAAAGTCTGACCATTATTTCCTAAAATGTATGTAATAACTGAAATGAGATGAAATTTTATTTCATATTTAACTCTTTTACTAAAATTATACGATTTAATCAGTTTTATAATTTCCAAGTCTGAAATGATGATGAACCCAAAGGCCATTCTCCACATATGCATGTTGTCCCACAACTCTAACCTGAAAATAAAAGTAGTCACAATACAAAGAATCACATACTCTCTCCTGTGCCAAACCACATTCAGGCTAAAATTAGCCCCAGGGTTTCAGGAGCAAAACCAATTCAGGTTTAAATGCAGTAACACCCAAGGACACTCCAACAACACAGGGCTAAGGTCAAGAGCAAAGCAGGATTCACCTTAGGATTTTCACAGGAAATCGAAGAAAACAGTGCCTTAAGTCAACAATGATGAATTATTCCAGGTGACATATATAAGCCTCTTAAACTAATTTCAAAACTATACCATATAGGTCATTATACTAGTTTAATTTTAACAGTTAAGCAGAGTAGAATTATTTTATAGAGTGTTTCTGGTACAAATTATTTCTGAATATATGATGGAATTACAGATAGGCAAAATGACCTAAGAGTACCATGTCTCTAACAGTGACACTGAGAGGCATTTTAGTCAAATGGCTGTACTAGCAGCTGCCCTCCTTGAAAATGTACCCCTCAAAATTTCCAACTTTGAAATCCATAACCAAATTTTTACTCATACTTGCAAACTCTTAAAGTAGCATTAAAGGTCACACAAACTAAAACACTGAAAAAAGTGCCATGGAAATAAGCATTATTGTACTGTTACAAACAAGGCTTCCTGTAAGTGTATTAGTTCGGGAATAAAATTTTAGTTGGTACTCATGAAATTATAATAAATATCAAGTAGTAGGAGATGCAAAATAAAACCCAACTTCTTCTTGCATTTATAATTGGTTTAATCAAAAGAACAACCTAATCAGATTTTTCTCTGTAAGAAAAATTAAGACAGAATTACATTCCTAACTAAAAGGCTCGGATTTCTTGTTGAACTGATCCCAAACACAACATTCAACTGCAGCGTACTTACTATATAAAATGTCTAATAGACATAGATAGTAACCAATCCTTTAAGGGTATTTAATGTGATAGTTTAAATTTATCATGCACAATTTTATCTTAGTAATTTTTCAGTTTTACCTTAATTTTTCTTAAGGGAATATTGAATATTCATCCATTCATTCAATAGCTATATAGTGAGATGTACTAAGTGTCAAGCTCTGTTCTAGGCTCTTGGAATACAACTGTGAGCCCTATCCTCAGGAGTTTAGTAGGAAAAAAACCATACAATAAGCAAATAAATAAATAGATACAAGGGTACTTCAAAAAATTGTGGAAAAATAGAACTCAAAGATAATACAAATCTTTCCACAAACTTTTTGAAGACCCCTCATATGTGGAGGTGGGGAACAGCAGAACAGGTATTGCTTTCACCAGGGTAATGGAATTCAGCAAGGTCTTTTGGTAAAATTTGATAGAGCTTCTAAGGAGACTTAAAGAGTCTTCTCAGACCAAAAAAAAAATCACAGGTTTTTGATTTTTGTTTTTTTTTGTTTGTTTGTTTGTTTGTTTCGCTTCTCTATTCTTATTTTATTTCACTTCTGACTGTGAATTATCTTGGAGCAAATACAGGCAGCAGAGATGGGCTGACTCTTCAGCTGCAAGGAGAAACTCATTTCAGACCTGCCATCTCATCTGAACTAGGAGCTTTACTTGGAGTTGGAAAGCTTTTAATTATATTCTCCAACCTTTTCTTCTCTTAATTTTTCACACTTTAGTCATATTATTTGCTTTATTCTGACAAAAAATCTCAAAGCTTCAGCTTTGATGCCCAAAGTACCACAGAGCTAAATTTAGCCCTGATAGTGAGATTTCTGAGGGCAGGTTTCTGGTCTAAATAACAACTTCAGCACCAGAAGTTATTGGTATGTGCCTAGCACAAAGTAGTCATATTCATGTTTGGTGAACAAATTAACCCACGAGAATCAATCTCCAGGATAAGTTCTAACCAAAGCCTTATAACTACTGCCTTAAACAACAGCTTTTCCTTGTAAGAATTTACCAAAAAGTCTTAAGAATTTACTAAGATTGATGAAAAAATAATAAAAGATTTCCTTTCTCACAAACATATCAAAATATGTACACACAAATGGCTGTAACCCTCAAGTAAGTCACCTTTTTCCAAACATTTTTTGGAATTTCCCCTTAAGAAATTCTTTGGAATCAGTTTACCAATCACATAAGAATCTACCCTCATTTACTAATTTGCAAGACATGCTCTCTCGGTCTATTTTTGTTTTTTTTTTCACTTCTTTAAATCTATCCCCTGCCTCTCCTGTAAATGCACCAATGGCCAGAGGACCCCCCCGCCACCTTCCCTCTGGACCCATCCATCCACCAAGAAGCTGGTAAGCAACAATGTTAGATGAAGCCTAGGACCTGAATTCATATTAGTGCAAGATACAAAGAAAAAAACCTGATGCTTTAACTACTAATATTTGTATAATTGCCAATTTACAGAGTTATATCCTCAATCACCTTATTTGATCTCCATAACAATGTGAGAGCAGCTAGAAAGGTGCTACTATCCCAGTTTTACACAAAAGGAAACTAAAGCTTAAAAAGTTCAAACAACTGCTCCAACATGCTATCATAAATAAGTGGTGAAGCTGGGACTCACCCCTAACAATGCTTAGCATATAGGTTTATTTGCATGTTGCCTCATTCCATTAATAGCTATAATTTTTTTGACAGACAAGTATGCATTATGCATCACCATGACTCCATCCTATTCATTCACACAATTTCAACCACTTTTAAAATGTTAAAAGTTTGTGAGCTGTCTACTTGCTTTAATTTGAAGTTCCCTTTCCTTCCAAATATTTAAAGCATTTTATTACCAAAATTAAACCTGACTCTGAAATAGAAAGTTAATTCCAAATTACCATCAATTAAGGATGCACTTGATGGATCTGTGAAACCACAGAATTTCAAAACACAATTTTAAAAAGTCATAATCTGAGAAACTCATTTAGTGAAAGGTTTTGTTTGTTTGTTTGTTTGTTTGTTTTTTTGTCTTTTTTCGTGTCCGGCAACGGACTGCAACCCTCAGTGTCGCGCCCGTACCGGACCGGGACCGGCAATGGGATCGCAACCCTTGGCGCTGCGCCCGCCCCTCGCCCAGCCAGCGAGTGGGAACCGCTCCGTATGTGGGATCCAAACCCTCGGCGGGAGCACTGCCGCGCTTCCCAAGCGGCGCACTGTAGCAGTGCGCCACTGGGCCGGCCCCTAGTGAAAGTTTTAAGGTAACTTAGTTTTGCCATCAAAAGGCAAGTTAGTGGCCAGCACTGGAGACTCTTCTTCATGAAAGATCTATTTTACTCCCCTTCCAGAAGCTCATGCTCCCTCCTTTTTCATTATCACTCAGCTAACACAGCTTAGTTGATTCCACCTAAAGCAATCTATTTCAAACATCCTCTCATACTTTTTCTTCTCCCTTTACTCTCCGAGAGAATTCTCTTTATTCCATGGATAAACTAGAAATAACACAAATCCTAAGTAAACATTAGTGCATCTGACAATATAATTAAGACATAGAGCACCCTTGACAATCTGCAAAATCTATATACATGTGCTAGTTATTACATTAAGAGATAAAAAACCACACATTTTGCAATGGCCCTATGTTGCACAAACAAACGCCTTAAATCTCTAAACCTACAAATATTTCTACTTATTTCCTACTCCCACTCCCAAATTTAACCCCATATTTCATCAAATAAAATAAACAAAAGTAATTTTATAATATACTCAGTGGACTAGCAAAGAAACTATCCTTTATCAATTTTTATTAAAAACTGGTCAACAAACAATTTGGAACAATCCATCTGAAAGCTAGAGAGTCTTATATACTGTTATCTCCCTTCTTAGGTCTACCAAGGATACTTATTGAAATTTAGAAACTATCTTTTAATATTTCAAAAAGCCTAATATTTATCTGATATGCAGTGGGACAGAATAACTAAAATATCACATATACTCATATTGCTTTTGTTTGCAATTTTATCAACTCCATACAGTGATACTAGCTAGCTGGTTGCTGATCAGAAGTGTTAAACCACAGGTATAAGTGTTCTGGATTAATAAAATACAGTGAAAATAATTACTTAATAAATATAATTGCTCAGCCTCACTAACCATTAGGGAAATACAAATTAAAAACCACAATGAGATATCACCTCAAACCTGTTAGAATGGCTATTATCAAAAAGATGAAGGATAACGTTTTGGCATGGATGCAGAGAAAAGGGAATTTAGATACATTATTGATGGGAATGTAAACTAGTACAGCCATTATGGAAAACGGTATGTAGGTTCCTCAAAAAACTAAAAACAGAACTACCATATGATCCAGCAATCCCACCTCTGTGTACACGGTCAACCCTCGATATCCAAGAGGGATTGGTTCCAGGAACCCCTTGGATACCAAAATCCTGGATGCTCAAGTGCCTGATATAAAATAGCATAGTATTTGCATATAACTTATGCACATCCTCTTGTATACATCAAATCATCTCTAGATTATTTATAATGCCTAATACAATGCAAATGCTATGTAAATAGTTGTTCTACTGTGTTGGTCTTTTTGCTTGTATTATTTTTCTATTAGGTTTTTTCCCAAATATTTTCAATGTGCTGTTGGCTGAAAAATCCGCAGATGCAAAACCTGCAGATATGGAGGGCTAACTATACCCAAATAACTGAACTCATTATGTGGAAGAGACATTTGCATTCTCATGTTCACTGCAGCATTATTCACAATATCCAAGATATATAATCAACTTAAGTGTAATATCAACGGATAAAGAAAATGTAGTATACACAGTGGAATACTAATCAGGCTTTAAAAAGAAAGAAATTCTGTAATTTGCTACAATGTGGATGAACATGAGCATGCAGGAATTACAGAAGTGAAATAAGCCAGGCATAGAAAGACAAATAAGACATGATCTCACTTACAGGTGGAATCTAAAAAAGATGAACTCACATGTACAGAGTAGAATGATAGTTACCAGAGGCTGTGGGGAAGAATGGGGAATTGTTGGTCAAAGAGTACAAAGTTTCAGATAGATTGAGAAAAAAATGTCAAGATCAATTTATTAACAGGGTAACCACTGTCAATAATAATGTACTTTATATTTTAAAATAACTCAGAACAAATTTCAAATGTCCCACAACAAAAAATAAAGGTGATGAATATTTAGCTTCATTTAATCATTCTACATTCTATAAATATTTCAAAACATCACACTGTACCCCATAAAGGTATATAAATATGATTACCAATTAAAAATAATAAAAAATGAAAAAATGAAACAAATTCTTAAAAAACGGTTAGCAATATTCAACTTGGCTTGTCAAAAAACACTAAACAATGCTATCCGTAAGAGTGGCAAACAAGACTACTTCTAGATAGTGACATCTTTCCACCTTCTTTTTAAAATCCCTTTCCTACTTCATAACACCCTTTCAATGCCAATGGACCTATGGATTCTTGTTCTAATTAGTAATCTTTGCAATGTCCTAATTAATAATTAACAAATAGTACATATAGTTTAAGGATTAATCTGTCCCAAGAGTATGTCTATTACAAGTATATTAATCAACAAAAATTAAGTCACAATATTTTACTAAGTGCTCATTATGGGCAAGACTGTGTGTGTGTGTGTGTTTGTATATTTAAAAGAGAGCCCTGGAACTTGCTACAAATTCTATCACCTTTGAGAATACATTACCTATCAAAAGCTATGAGAAGTCCTCCAGAGAAGAAACATATTTGACTTGGGCAAATATTCTCCTAATTTATTACAACCACAAAACCTTTTACTCCCTGGCTGGCAGGTTAGCTCAGTTGGTTAGAGTGCGCCCTTGTAATACTAAGGTCAAGGTCAAGAGTTCAGTTTCCAGTACTGGCCAGTTGCCCAAAAAAAAAAAAAAAAAAAAAAATTTTACACCCTTAATAAGTATTAACTTGGGACTTCTGAAAGTTCTGCAGTTTATGCCTTTTCCCATCTGTATTATATCTGTTAACCTCAAAATCAAGAATCAGTGTTAATATCTAAAAATCAATAAATCTGGATGGAAGTAACAACACAAATAAAAACTATTTTTATTTAGCTTTCACTTAAATGCCCCACATTTATAAACAACCCAGACAACTAATAACTTCAAATAACTACAATTTTTATTCTCTATTTTTAAACTAATAACTTCAAATAACTACAATTTTTATTCACTATTTTTAAAAGCACAGGATGTGACAAAAGGCTGATAATTGGTTTTAATAAAAAGACAACTCCAGAGTATGCCACAGCACTGAAACATATCAGCACATTTCCCTACAGCTTCTATACCTTTACTTCTCTGGAATAATAAATGTTAAGAATCATAATCCTCATAGCTCTCAAAATATCAAGAAAAGCTTAAAAGTGTTTAATAAAAATTGACTGAAAAATTTATCATTATATTCTAATGATGTGAAAATTCAGATTGAAACAAATTATCAGGTAAACATCCCATCCCCTAATTTTGATATATGAAGTTTATTGCGAATTTCAAAAAAAGAGGAGATGGAGAGTGAGTATTAGACAAATAATTTTCAAGTATACTATGACAAATTTTTTGACAAATGTGGCAGGAGTAACATTAAGAGTAGGAAGGTAGGAAGTCCTAGCAGTGGCAAAGACAGTAGAAAAGAAAAAAAAATTAACTGGACATTAAAACTATATATATATATATATATATATATATATATATATATATACACACACACACACACACACACACACACTATATACATGTATACATATATATCCCTGTATGGAAAATGCAAAAAACAGACACACATATGATTAGCAAGACTTCTAAATAATTCTATTGTATTTAGAATAAAAATACAAATTGAAGCCAAAAAGTTTAAACTGAGAACTATGTAACTGAGGTTGTACTTTCAGTTCACATTAAACTCTCATATTTCACAGATTTCAAAGTTCAGTTTACGTATTAGTTTCTTCAATTGAGTAATTTTCCCTTTTTGCTTAACTTAAAATAGCCCTTAATTGATCACTTGCATGGCTTCTCATTTTTGAAAAGGTTTCAATCAAAGATACATTTTGACAAAATGCAAAACTGAAAAATTTCATATGAATGTTTATCATTACTGCTACCATTATGCATTTATGTACTTAGTATTCCCACTTCAGTTAAAAAAAAATACACTAAAAATAGTATACTGATGATATCAGCTACAAAAAAAATTAACAATGCATTCCATACTGAGCCACAATCTGTAATAAGAGGGCCTAGATATGACTCCTGGCTCTACCACTCATGTGATTTTAAGCAAGCTAATTTAACTTTCTCAACCTGTTTTCTCATCTGGCTAATGGGGATAATATCACCTTCCTCAACGTTGAGATGTGAAAGAAACAAGCATGTAGTACAATTCACCACTTTCTGAGCACAATAAATGCTTGCTAAACATGACTAATGTAAAGACAGGAGAATCTTTCATAGCACAGCTCATCGTTATACATTTCGAGATCTAACAAGAATTAAATCGCATCCCCTAAAACCTGATCTAGGTAAGCCCTAACAGAAGCAGTAAAAAGAAGTCCCACACTACTAATTTTTTAGTAACCAATATGGAGTGAAATTTTATTTCTAAAATATTCTGAAACAGGACTATCTTACAAGACTTAGAAGCTTTGTTTAAAGAAGAAAAAGAAAAAAAGCTAGGTAAAGTAAAAAGTCTTTCTCAAGTAATAATAAATTTCAATTTACTGACAATATTCAAACAAGGCAGTAGCATGTTTTAAAATCTATCAAGAGAGCTGAAAACTAATTGAGAGGCAGCTGAGCAAAATGGTCAGTTTTGTACTGTGCCAGAAGATGAGATTTCAGTTTCAACTTTGTCACTAATAATTAACCTTGAACAAGTCTCTAGGCTTCAGTTTCCTAATCGATAAAATGACTACTGAAAACCACGGATAAGATCCAAATACAATTTAATCTGGGCCTTAAGTTGGAGAGGCAATCCAGTGTGGTGGTGAATAGAACGGGCTTGGTAAGTACTGATAGCCTTGGAACCCTGGCTCTGCCACTTACAAACTATGCACTGTACACACATAAAGCAATTACGTACAGCCTACTTACTACTATCACTGACTTACTGTTTAAAATATTTCACTTAAACACGAAATTATATTAAAATACAAAAGCTTAGAAAGTTCAGTCCTAATCAAGACACTATCATTTTACTAGCAGACACTAATGAGTTCACGTGAAAGAATTAAAACTCTATCCTAGCCAAGTTTCATCAAAAGATCATAAGATATTATACATTGCAGATATCAATGAAACTTACAAGGCTAACTGTCCTACTAAAATATCAAATTTAAGAACAGATCTTCTGCTATCTATGTCTTTTTGTAATGTAATACTGCTAATAACAAAAGCTTATGACATAACCATTATTTCCGAGAATGAAATTAACTCCAGGAATGAACGATATGTGGAATTTAGAAATATATGATGAAGTGCAATCTACTAGAAATAAGTAGTTCAGAAATCACAATCAACCAATAAGTATTTACCAGACACATCATATGTCAGGCTCTGTGCATAGGTTAAGTACAAACACCAAAGTATGACGATCCTCACAAGTCCCAAGGACTTGGTAAGGCAAATCCGTCCTTCGTCATCGCTTCACGCAATAAAAGCCACATGTCTACAAATGTTTTTATTCCTTTTTGGCCCATGTAGGGCCACACTTCCCATTGCCCATTAAAACCGTTTTCTATCCTCAGTTCAGCCCACAAAGATGCCAGTCCCTCACGTCAGGATCCTCAGAGCACTTAAAGTGAACAGCTTTTAAGAAGATATTTCATTAAATCCACAAACTTCAGTATTTTATGTTCAATGACACCTACACCTGCATGTACTACACATAACTGTGTTAACTCAGGTCAAGCACATAGTTGCACCAGTTTAGTTCTTCCTCTTAAAGTACTGCTCATAAAGGTAAAACTCCTACTTCTTCAAAGTTTGCTTTTGCAATGGACATTAAGCACTAGAAAAAGGAAATTGATTGGCTCGTCACAGTTGCCCTACTTTCATTTCAGGTCCAAGAAAAAACTGTTCCACAGAGAGTAGCAAGGGGGCCACAGGCAAACCAAGAAGGCAGATGCTAAACTGAACTTTGTGACTGCCACGATTTCAGCGAAAGGTTACGGGGTGCGGGGGACGGGGATGATATAACTGAGCTATCCAAGTGAAGCTTGAGGAAGAGGCTCCACTTCACGAAGCAAAGTAGGGAGGTGGAAAACAAACCGGTCTGACTGAGCGACAAACCCAGGACGCTAACCGAGCTCGGATATGGAGGGCCCTGGAGCCCAGGAACCAGAGAAGGGAGACCTCCAGCAAACCATAGGGGAACAGGAACCAGAAGCAACGCGGTGAGGGCATCGCTGCCTCAGAGCAGCGTGCCAGGGGACACTACGAAGGAAGTGATGACTGAGGAGATAGCGACAGCATGAAGACCAGTGCCACGGGCGACCGGCAACTGCGGAAGGCGAGGCACGGGCAGCCCGAGGTGGCGGGACTGTGTTGAGTCAGCACAGCTCCTACTCCGGGGGCACTTGTAGAATCCCGGCTGTTCCTCGGGCCCTGGGGCCCGCGGCGGAGGGTCGAGCCTGCGGGCCGGAGAGATGATGTTCTCTGACGGGCTGGCGCCGGCCCCTTCCCCATTTCACAGGTAAATAGTGGCCGCCCTCGCCGCTTACCTCTGTTAACATTATTACACCCCGGGGCAATGAGGTCCTCCCTATCCTCGCCGCATGGCAACAGCCGCAGCAGCAGCGAAAACTGCCCGGGCCGCCGCCAACGGCGGCAACTGCTCCTTCAGTCCTCTCCCGGGCGGCGGCTTTACTCGGCTTCGCAGGCTTCCCCCCGGCCCGGCTGCTCGCGACGGACGCGCCGCCATCTTGGAAGAGCGACGTCCGCGTCTCCCCGCGACGTGCGCTCCCATTGGCGGGCGCAGGAGCCGCCGGCGTCTCGTGACCGTCTCCATAGCGCCGGCGCGCGGAGTTGCGGAGGCGGGCACTCTGCCTCCCACTCGGCACCCGAGGCGAGGACCCTGGGACTGGGCGCTCGGGCCGGCTTTGGATCGCGAGGAGTGGACAGAGTCCCCAGCGTCGAGGTCGTCCGGGAGCCGACGCGCGCACCTGCGAGGGCCCCTCGTCCTCTGCAGTACGCCGGGGTTGGCCAACCCTGGGGAGGGACGAGAATGGCAGAGGCCGAGACGTCGACTGTTGGCGCTGCCGACCTCGCGCGTCTCGGGGACAAGGCGGCAGATTTCCTGTGGAAAAATCTCCTTCTCGCATCTCCCTATCCCCGCCGCTACCGAAGAGCACACGGGGGTTCGGCTTCCTTCACCACCTGGGGCTTAAGTGTGATCTCACACTGCTCTCCGCGCAGCACCTTTCTCCTAAACTTTGACAGAAACTTTCCTTTGTCTCTATCAGTCCGCACTGAGTTCCTTACAGGGGTGCGCGACAAGTTGTAGATGCGATACGGGCATATCGGCTTTACTCCGATCCTAGGAGAGTTACGACTGTCGCTGATTTGGTGATTGGCCAGCACCTGCATAACAATGAGGCCTTAGTTTTGCTTCATGTAAGAGACCTCTAAAAAATTAAAGCAGGTTTTGCTTTTTAAGTGCTGTCTCTACAGCTTTACTGACTTCTTTATCTTTGTACTGTGTTTTTGTGTGTTATCGGGGTGAGCAAATTTCAGCAGATGTCATTGTAAATAGTACCAATTTAAATGGGATTGAACTCTGGAACTCAGTGTAGAAGCCCGTGCGACTGACACCGTTCTGAATCCACCACTAGATGGGTTAACAATGCGCGGAATTAGAGGAGTCACTTTTACCTGAATTGTAATGAAAGTGGTTACCTGAACGTGCTGTCAAAGTGTGCTACTCTGTTTTATTTTAGAAATCAGTGTCCAAGGAAATTGAAAATTACATTTTCAGACTTAACATGAAAAACACTTCCGGTACAAACGCATTTTGGAAAACGAAGGCCAGTAGTTCCTTCTCCTTTACCAGAATCTTTTTCCTCTGCTTAACAATGGTACAAAATGAAATGAACTTAATACATTACTTTTAGGTTCTCAAAACAAACCTTGTATTATCACTAATGTATCCCCACCAAGGGAACAAAATGGTTCATTTAAACCGTCATGCAGAAATTCAAGAAAAACCCTGGTTTTGCTCAGTTCAACTAATTGAGGCAAAATATTTTTGTTGTTGTTATTCTCTAGATTTTATATCTAATTTCCACATTGCTAGACCAGCAAAATTCTGATATGCAACAGAATAAAATGTGTTGCTGGTACTGACAGATTAAGCCATGAATAGGAAATAAGATCGGAAAATAGTACCTGCACTCAGGTATTAAGGGAAACCAAGAGATACTAGAGGTAACAAGGAACCTGGAAAAAGATACTGTTCCAACCTGTAAATAAGAAAACAGAGAACTAGGCTCATTAATATTTAAGATACCAGCTAGTGAATTAAAACGGTAATTTAGGTGTATGTCCTGAGTATTCAATTTTATTCTCATCTTTTTCCCTTTCCAGAAGCAAAGCATTTTCACTTATTCTAAAAAAAAAAAAAAAAAAACCTACTCCCACACCCCCTGACCTCATTTGCACTAAACACTTTGTTCCAGCTGCACAGGCCTGCTCCATCCTCCTATAACAACAGGAAATCCTCTTGCCCTGGAGCCTTTGAACTGACCATTATTTGTATCTGGAAGGATCTTTCCACCAAATATCTGCATGGCCAGATCCCTCATTTCTGTCCAACCTTTTCCAAAAAAGTCTCCCCTAACCCATTTAAAACATTCTCCCTCTCCTAGCATCCTCCCTTCCTTGCTTCAGATTTTTTTTTTTTTTTTTTTTTTGGTAGTACTTAACACCTTCTAACATCATTACTTACTTTTATTTTTCCTTATTGTCTGTCTTTTCTCCACTAGAATGTAGATTCCATAAGATCAGGGATTTTTCTGTTTCTCTTTTGTTCAATCACATTTCCTTAGTACCTAAAGTACTAGAATAGTGCATGGCACAGAGTAGACAATAAATATTCCTTAAGTGAATGAATGAGTGGATGAATCATTGCCTAAAAGACCTCAAAAAGAAAAGACCTAAAACTAAAGACAAAATCCTTGTTGTTGAAAGATTAAATTATTTAGAAATTGTCCATTTTGTGTTCTTACAATTATGGGAACATTACTTCTACTGCCACTAGAATGCTATGACAGAATTGTGACAGAATTGTAAGCTATGCCTTTCGCTTCACCTTGAACAAATACATTTTAGGCATGAGTCAAAGTTAATTTCCTAGCAAGGGGAACAACAAAGTGAATAAGCTATGCTATTTCAGAAAGTTAGGGAAATTAAGGAGTTTCATAGTTGGAAAAAGAGTGCTTACAGAAGCAGCTGGCTTAAAAAAAAAGCAAGCACCTAATTTGTTACAGATTGCAATTTAATTCTATGTGATCTTAAAAACATCCTATTCATATAAGTTGTTGTAGAGGAAACCTGGGACAGGATGATCTGAGATGCTGGGTTTTTGGCTATCAATCAGATATTTTTTTTAAAAAACCTGTCTTAAGAAGTGCGTTTAAGGATACATCTGTGTGGCTTTTATTACAAAAGATTTGATTCCTCAATAGCAGTGTTCAATTTGTCCAATTAACACAGGAAAGGATGACAAAAATAGGTAATAGGCAAAAATCAAGTGTGAGATGCTTTTAAACAGGCCACTGCCAGTGACTTCTAAACCTCCAAGCAAAGATTCAGAATATTCAGGTTACCTATTTTTTAATTTTGAAACAAAAACAATTTCTTTTACATATTCAGGATGTCACAAATTGGCTCTAATTCCTTTCTGAGAAACTGGGAAAGTATGGGATTAACCTCCCAAGCAAATTGCATCTATCAAACAGTTGTCACATTTAATCATTTGGTGTTTTAAACCATTTTATTAACTCGTTTCCTCATAAAACAATATTATTAATAAGGTCCAGTGTCAAAGTCAGCAAATCGGTATTGAAATACAGCATTGACAACAGAGGAGACACACTCCAAGAACAGACAACAGCAGGATATCCTGATTCTTTGTTGTAGCTTTAGTAGGATATTAGTAAGCAGAAATCTCAAGGCATTTAAGAGTGCTCTGAAGTCTAGCTTCAAATAGCCCAGCATGTGTGTTTTTCTTGCATGTTTTGCCCCTTGTATTTACTTTCTGAGGAAATATTGAACCAATTCAAAACTAAGAGACAGAGGCAGAAAACTTTGCTAACAGCAGATGCAGCCATAACAAAATAATGTTCACAAGCCTCTTCAATAGCTCCACAACCATACAAAGATCTAAATAGAAAGGACCATATTATAAATACGTTAATGTCTATGGTGTATTTAAGAGGTATTACTAGGTCAATGGCACCCAGTCAATTTTAAAAACAAATACTTTTACACCACAAAAATTAGATCCAGAGCACTTTTCAAACATTTAATTCTTAATTATGCATACTCTTTTTCAATACCTATTATGCGCCAAGCACTGAGGTAGGTATTTTGCATTTCTTATATTTAACATTTGAAAAAGGCCATCACAGTAGATCTTATTACTTTTAGAGGCCACTGAGAGGTTTAGTAACTTGCCCTAGGTCACCTATCCAGGATACTATCAATGTGATTTATCATTGTTGATGTTGACCTTTATCATCTGACTGTGATAGTGTTTGTCAAGTTTCTCCTCCACTGTAAAGTTACTATTCCCCTCCTCCCCACTTTCACACTATACTCCTTGGAAGGAAGTCATTATAAGCACACTGCGCTTAAAGAGTGGGGATTTATGCTTCTCCTCTTGAGGGTGGAGTATCTAGATTATTTGAAATTCCTTAGCATGGGCAATTTGTCTCTTCTCCATTTTTTATTTACGTAATCATTTGCATATGAGTATGGACACAGATATTTATTTTATACTTTGGGTTATAGTCCAACACTACTTTATTTTATTGTTCAAATTGTCCCAGCTTTGGCCACTGAAGCTCTTTCAGTTTTTCTGTGTCCTTTTAATCACTCATATCAATGTGGGGTGGGGTTTTTTGTTTGTTTGTTTTTGTTTTTGACACTTTGGTGCTTACAGTATTTTTTGTTATCTTACAGATGCTCCAGGTTCATCATGCCCCAGCCATTTCTCTAAGAAACCCTAGTTACTTTTATTGACGGATGGTATAAGAAACCAAGATCTATGCTCTAAAAGTGCTATTTGCTGCTTGGGGTGTCACTTCTTTTAGGTCCTTGCAACTGACAGAGCAAGGAAATATATACATGAATACTAATCCATGTATGTACACCTATCTACAAATATTTATATAGTAACCATCTGTCTCTATACTAGGCTAAATATGAGTTCATACTGATGTCTCCAACTCTAATGCATTACTAGATTGATCATTGTAGCTTCTTCCCCTTGCTTATCTGTAATTCCCACTTCAACAGTGAGAAACCTGGCTCCTACCATCTGCCATTGATTTACTTAATTGTTTGATTGTGGTATACTTGCATAGCAGTATAAGAACTGTTAACCCATACCTCTATGGAAAAGAAGTTTATCAACCAGAGAACAGTGCCTACATGCAGTTCATTTTGTCTTTACTGTTATAGACGTCAATCATTTCTAAAGTTCCTTAGTTCATCACTTTTTCCCCCACCCACTTCAGTGAGATTGTTTCATAGATTTATAATACAGTCAGATTCTCTTGTTAAAGTCTGCATTTTTTCCTGAGATCTGCATACCTCCTAAATGATTTGATTTTTTTTATTTACACACGTTAAGTTTTATTCTTTGTGCTGCAAAGTTCTATGAGTTTTCACAAATGCATAATGTCATGTATCCACCGTTATAGTAGCATACAGAATAGCTTCGCAATCCTAAAAACACAAAGGAAATAAGTGCATAATAAAATTGTTTTTTACAATGTTTAAATGTAGACCCAAACAACAAATGATTTTATGCAATAAACATCACTTGGATACGGATAGAGATATTGATAAATAAATAAATATATGCATAAATACATATATAAAATCTAATTCTCTATAATACCTAGTTACCTTATATTTATTAAGTTCCTACCATGTGCCAGGCTATGTTCTAAGTGTTTCACAGCAATTCTGTAAGATAGGAACTGCTATTATTCCCATTTCACAAATGAGGAAACTGAGGCTCAGTTGGTTAAATTTTTTTGTCCAAGTTTACATAGTTAGTGTAAAACAAATATTAAAGAAAAAATAAATATATACATATATGTGTACATATATACATACAAGGAGTCTTCAAAAAGTTCATGAAAAGGTTGGTATTATCTTTAATTCATTTTTCCATGAACTCTTTGAAGTACCTTCATATATATGTATGTGTTTACACAGGTACCTATACGTGTATATATTATGTAGAGTTATATAATTCAGAATTGTGTGTGTGTATACTGTGTCTTCAAGTATGTTAATTAAGCTAACTTTATTTATTTATTTATTTTTTTGTCTTTTTTCATGACCGGCAACGGATCGCAACCCTCAGCGTTGCTCCCGCACCTCGCTCAGCCAGTGAGCGGGAACCGGTCTGTATGTGGGATCCGAACCCTCGGCGGGAGCGCCGCCACACTCCCAAGCGGCGCACTATTGCAGTGCGCCACCGGGCCGGCCCTAAGCTAACTTTAAAATTCAAATTTTTCAGCCATCTTTGTCTCCAGTTTCTTACGTGAATCATAAATGTGAATGGCCTCTGACCTCCTGTTTTTGCCTCCAGCTGAGGAAGGAAATGAGAAAAGGAATTAGTACTCATAGACCAAGCCTAATACGTTCCCCATATTTAAGGCTTACCTCAGCTAGTTTCATTTTTACAAAGGAAGGGTGAAATCAAAGACTCATTATATCACTTCCTACTTTTCTAGCATAACATCTAAGGTAAAAAAATATATACATATATTTTAAGAATTACTATTGTTTTTAAATTATTACTATTGTTTTTAAATTGTTTTAATTGGCACAAAGTTAATTTGGCATGCCTTCACCCTTGCATATATGGTGGGCTTTTCATTTTCAATGAAAATTTTAAATTGAAAACTATTTGTAAAAAGTGTACACACAATTAAGTATAGAGATATTACACATATGCCCAATAATATTGGCTGTGAAATAAAAAGAATAGAAGCCTGAGAAGATTTGCATTGTGGCCCTGCCTTTGCTGTTAAATAGGATTAAACCGTTGAAGTGAAAATTCACCATTTGCTGAGCTTCAGTTTCCTTTTCTGTTAAGTTAGGAAACTAAAACATATAATTAGATTAACGCTAATATACCATCTACATTAATACAGTGGGTAGTCATTTTAATCATTGGACAATACCCTGTGGCTCAAGATCAAATGCTTTTTAAGATTTCTTTCCATTTTAAAACCGTGATACCTAATGATAACAAAAAAGTCGCAGTTTAGGGGCCGGCCCGGTGGCGCACTGCTACAGTGCACCGCTTGGGAAGCGCGGCAGCGCTCC
>NW_007730637.1:100762-119149 GCF_000696425.1 Galeopterus variegatus
GGCAGCGCTCCCGCCGAGGGTTCGGATCCCACATACAGACCGGCCGCTCACTGGCTGAGCGAGATGCGGGAGCGACACCGAGGGTTGCGATCCCGTTGCCGGTCTCGGTCCGGTCCGGGCGCAACACTGAGGGTTGCGATCCGTTGCCGGTCACGAAAAAAGACAAAAAAAAAAAGTCGCAGTTTATTTTCCCATCACTTTACCTCAACAAGCATATTCATCATCACCTTGTACAAAAACCCTGCTACTGAACAGTGGCGCAGACTGCTGTGAACAATTCTGTGCATGGTAATGAACACCTTGAATTATCACCTTTCCACTTAAAATGAGACACTTTCTACTTTATACTGGCCATATGTGCAAATACCCATGAACAGAGAAATCAGCAGAAATGTCAAGAAAAGATCATGTGCATGAAAAGAAAGCAAATAAATAAAAGGCATGTAAAATCAGGTTATTTATTCTTAAAATTTATAGGAAGTTCACCTAGTTTAGATGGATAATATTTATACTCTGTCTTGTTCACTAAATCAGCAAAATGCTGAGGGCTTCACATTTTATTTTTAAAAATAGATGTCCTTTTTGGGTTTTCCTGTTGCTGGGGAAGTGTTCTTTCTGTTGCTAACAGAGAGCTAAATGTTCTGCTTTGAATGGGATATGTTTGTTTTTATTGGTAGGAGTGGCAGAAGCATGAATGAAGGAATTCGTTTTTTTCACTGTGTTTCTATAACTGAGATGTCTGCCCTCTGGGTAGAGGTACATGAGTGCCTATTTATCAGAGAATCCTTTAATAGAATCATGAAGTTTAGTCATTTGCTTACACAGTATTTTCTTCACTAAACCTGAAATGGGCTAACTATGCAAATTTAAAGATGACAGGATTATGGAATTCATATCAGGAACATCTATTACCACTCAACATCTAGATTTTAAAAGGTAAAAAGAGGGACTTCCAATCAAGATGACAGAATATACGGTCCCCAGCATCACTCTCACCCACAATAAACTAATTCACAACTATCAAAAAGCAACGACAGCCAAGCTGGGAGGCTGCTAGAGCCCAGGGGAAGAGGAGGAGAGAACTACAGAGTGCATGAAGGCGAGAGAAGCTAGGGTAAGAGAAAATGAGAGAAAGAAGGGACCATTTTAACCATTTTGAGCCCTGACCATTTCAAGGCTAGCCCTGGCGAGTGCACAGAGCAGAGCAGGCAAAAGCTGCTGCTGTGCCCTTTGTATGAAGTCACTTGGAGACTGCAGGGGAGAAGAGGGCCTTGGTGGCCCCTAGGCCAGCAAACCACTGGCAGGTTTCCCGTGGACCCACATAGGAGTGAGGGGCCACAGACACCTGAAAAAGTGAGCCGCCCAGAGTCCAGTGAATCAGTGCAAGGGACTGGCACACAGCCCACCCCATGGGAAGTGTTTGGAGTGCGGGTGGTGGGGGAGACAGCCCACCAGGGGAACACTGGGATACAGCATGGACAGCTGATCCGCCCTCCAATCAGCATAGAACCACTCACTGTAGACTTGTCAAGAATATAGATGCAGGGGATGCAGTTTGCTGAAAAGTCTCAGGCCCAGACCAGAGTTTCTGCAAAACCCAGGTGTACCGGGCCTCACAAGACCCAGAAGTACACACAAGGTCAATAATTAAAAGCTGAGCTTCACAAAAAACTTTCTCCAGGGAATCAGAAGCAATTTAGCTCAACCACAGGGCTCAAGTGCTGGTTTCCACAGAAAGTTCCTTCATTTTAGAAGTAAGCAAAGGACAACAAATTAATTCTAGTGCAGAGTTTAAGTGATGGGAGAAGCTAATAATCCAACATAAACTGAAAGAAAAAACAGAAAACCCACAGATCAGAGACAAAGTTCTGATATTAAACAGTAAAGGTCTAACAGCACCAAAGAACACCTATAAAATCTAGAAGGACTGGAAATCCCCCAGGCTCCCAAGCTGTGGTAGAGGGGAGCAAGGGCCATGCCCCCACCCAACATCCACATCCAGCCCAGTGATGACCACCAGGCCTCCACCGGAAGCTCCCAGGCTCCTGAGCCTGGGCAGTGGGGGCCAAGGGCCTCAGCCATACCCCCTTTTGACGTCCACATCTAGTCCAGTCACGACCGAGCTACTGCCAGAAGGCCCCTGGGCTCCCCTGCAGGAATGAGGGGGGGTGCCATGAGCCTTGACCACGCTCCGCCTCCTTTCTCCTCCTTCTACCCTATCCCCCTCTCCTTTCCCCTCTCCTCTTCCCTCCCAGCTGCTTCACAACAACATCGTAGAATTTTTTTAAAAAAATAATAATAATAAAATAAAACCCAGGTGGAAGGAGTGAGTAGGAAAAACAATGATAAACAAAAAATACAAACAAAAATGAGCAAACCTGAGAAAATCTGATGACGATAACAATAGCCAATTGTGGAGTATAAAAAGATGCAATTAAAGTATCAGACACCAAGCGATGACCACCTTGTATTAGTCAAGAGAGTAGACAAACAATAGACATTATTAGCTCAAGTATATGAGTTAAAATTTTAAGAGCTATCTATAAAGGAAGTAAAATAGAATATATAATTTAAAAAGAAAAGAAGGTACAAAGAGGATGTTTATAGTCTTTATGTTTTTGCCTGACATAAGTTAGTCTTGAAAAAAGGGAAGAGAAATAGATGAGATCAGGCTTTTTCCTCACATCTTATAATCATATTATTAAAATACAAGCCATATTGCTGTTTATCTTTATACATTATTGTTTGCTCTATTTAGGTTAAGAATCTACTGGAGGAAATATCACAGACAAAAAATTACAAAATATTATTTTGGTATATAATGTGCTTAAAATTGCATGAAAAAAATGGCCATTCTGGCTATCCTAAGCTTATGCTAGGCATTACAGAATTATTTTTATGTAATTTTGTTGCCCTAAAATTAAGTTTTATATTGTTACAATCTTAATTGTGTTTTGGGACTCTGTGAAAGACTGTTGATTTCTTAAACAAGAGCTTTTACCTTGTTCGAAGCTGTGTTTGAATTGCTCTAGGCAATTCGTTGAACTTTATGGTTATGCCAGAAATTTTGGCTACACTAAAACTCTACACTGTGAAAATGTAACTGAGTTCCTGTCTTCCAAATTTCATTTTTGTCTTTTGAAGCAAGTTGTTGTTAATCTATGAGTTTACAGGGCTTATTAGAAGAGGAAATATTTCATAATCTCTCTCTAAATCACTTTGTGGCATGATGATGATATGTGCTCACCTAATCATTTCATTGTCCTACTAGGCATTGAAGGAGATTACATATTCTACCCGTCTAGGTAGGGTTGTATAACTAGCTCAGATCAATGGAATGTAGCAAGCCTCCTCTCCATCTTCCAAGATGATCTTGGATGCTACAGGTTGATTAATAGAGGCTCAAGATGAAAGGAACCAGACAAGAACCCATTCACCAGATCAGGAAAAAAAAAAAAAAAAACACCTTTGGGCTTTGCTTGATTGACAGATTCTTTTATTATTGTGAGTTGTTGTTACAGCAGCGAGCACACCCTCAATAAAACACTTCTTAATGCTACTTACTGAGAGTAGAAAGTGTCTAACCTGAGGAATGCTCACACTCCTTTTCTCCCCCCTTCTGAATAAGGGGATTCTTTTAAGTGATATTACTTAAGGAGATCTCCAAAAGATACACAGTTCTCTAAGAAGATCCACTTGAATAAGTCATGGCCTGGGTATTATAGTTTAGACAGACACACACACACATGCATATACACACACAAAGATTAAGATTTCTGGGGAAAGAAGGTGACCTTAAGACCCTGCTCCATCCAGACTACTCAGAAAAGAAAACCAATAAATAATGGAAGAGGAATAAGGATGAAAAAGAGACAGGTATGGTCTCACAACCAGGAAGCAGATGCTCTGAAAATCCTGAGAACCTTTCCAGAGAGTTCTAATAGCTAATACCCAAGGATGTGGCCAAATTGAGAACTAAAGAAGAGAGTACAATCAAGTGTTTGGTTCAGGAATCTTCTTCAAAAAATAACTTTCTGGGGCCGGCCCGGTGGCGCACTGGATAAGTGCACCGCTTGGGAAGTGCGGCGGCGCTCCTGCCCGAGGGTTCGGATCCCACATACAGACCAGTTCCCGCTCACTGGCTGAGCGAGGCGCGGGGGCAACACCGAGGGTTGCAATCCCGTTGCCGGTCCCCAGTCCGGTACGGGGGCAACACTGAGGGTTGCGATCCGTTGCCGGACACGGAAAAAGACAAAAGACAAAAAAAAAAAAAAAAAGCAATTTCTTGTGGGAATGGATGGAATAGTCTGGTTTAAAAATGACAGGGTATCGGAGATGATCTGTAACCAAGTATATATAGGGGAGCCGAAGGCATGAAGGGAAGGGGCATTTTCTAAAGAGGATATGATGTTCTGTTCATGATGTTTTATGTCTGTAGAGACAAGAGATATAGGGTCGTGAAGAGGAACATAGTCACGGGATATTTGAAAAGTTCCACAGGGGTGTGAAGCATAGCCATTACAGCAAACAGAAGCAAGGACACTGGTAGCCCATCAGCTCTCCCATGGGTCCTGGATGGTTAAAGAACACTGTTGTTTGATAATAACTTTCTGGTCACCTGGATGGAGGGCAGGTAACAAGGTACATAATGCACCTGGCACAGAGGAGGCATTCAACAAGTGTTAGACGGGGAACTAATGCTTATTGAATGCCTCCTCTGTGCCACGTGCATTATATGCCTTGTTACCTTTAAAACTCATGGGGTAAGTATGAGTATTGCTGGCCTTTTTTTTAAATGAGGAAATTAAGAGTCAGAAAGATAATTTGCCTAAGAGTTATCTGCTAACAAATGGCAAATCAATTCAAGTCTAGACTTTTCTGACTTAAAACTTACTCTTTTTTTTCTATTATACCTCCAACAAACTCAGTCACAGTTCTAGGCATTAATATGCCTTTTGAATGGCCAATAAAAACCTGTCTCCTTTCCCCAAGTATTTCTTGCTTTTTACAGTTCATATCTCATGAGGATCTCTTGAAATAACTATCATTTATCTAGTGATAACTCATCTTTCCAGTTTACCCACTTTTCTCCCTCTCATATAAGTAGACAAGAGTATGAGCCCCAAAGAGTTTTATCTGATTTCTTATGTTAATTTGTGGATATCTAACCATAGTTCTACTCTAATGTAAACAAACTTTACCTCTCCTGATTGTAAACTGCTAATCTCATGTATTTATTAAATTCTTCTCATTGATTGGCATTCAGCTAATACAGTTTGTACATGTCTGTCTCCTGTCAATTAGCCTCTGCATCATGCCATGCGTGTACTGTGATCAAAAGGTACTGAGTCTGTTTCTTTCATTCTGTCTCCCTTTCCAGGTGAGGTGCCAGACTTGAGCTGTGTCAGTTCTGTTGTCCTTCACTTTTCTCCCTCAGGAATCCATGCTTTTCTAGACCAATTGAATCTCCCTCTCCTCACCTGCTTTGGACATTGATAGTCTATCGTTGATCAACCCATTCTCTTTGTCATTAGGCTAGTCCCTAGCCCGTAAAAACGTCCTTCACCATCTTGGTTGTCCCTGAGCCCCATTAGAGAAGAAAGGGATGATCCCATGATGTATAACCACCAGAAAGAACAAATCACAATGTACAAATTATACAGTAATTCATCGGCAATCTTATTTTGCTGCAGCACTGGCCATTGAGAAGTTAAGTCCAGACTCAATTTGCTAACTCTTCCATTTTTGACATCCCAGACTACCAGTGTCTGATGACTTTTCTCCTAAATCCAGATGATCTTTCTTTTATTTATTAGCCTCATTATCCTTTTTCTTTTTAATAAATTCCTTAGAAATATTTTTGGTACATTGTATCTCAAATAACTGTACAAAGTTGGTGGTTTTTGCTTTGTGTTTTTGCTTTGCTTATTTTTTTTTTTTTTTTGTCCTTTTTGAGACCGGCCGCACCGCACTCAGCCAGTGAGCGCTGTGAGCGCACCTGTCATCCCTATATAAGATCCGAACCCGCGGGGGGAGTGCTGCTGCGCGTGCTGCTGCGCTCCCAGCGCCGCACTGTCCCGAGTGTGCCACGGACTTGGCCCTTGCTTTGCTTATTTTTTTTTTTTTTTTGTCCTTTTTGAGACCGGCCGCACCGCACTCAGCCAGTGAGCGCTGTGAGCGCACCTGTCATCCCTATATAAGATCCGAACCCGCGGTGGGAGTGCTGCTGCGCGTGCTGCTGCGCTCCCAGCGCCGCACTGTCCCGAGTGTGCCACGGACTTGGCCCTTGCTTTGCTTATTTTTAAAAATAAAGACATTAAAGTTTAAAATATATACTGAGAAAACTCATAGGATTTTACAGCTGTACAGTGTTTAAAAGCAACAAGTCAGCTGTACTCAACATAACATAAAAGATAAAATATTTACTAAATAACACAATTACTGTACAGCTTCCAACTTAATTTAATCAGCAACTAATCTCATTTATCCATTTCTTTTTTAAAATTTTATTTTATTTCTCAAAATACATTGTACTTGATTTGCATGCCCCTTTACCTGTTCCTCTCCCCTCCACCCCATGCACATCATATCTGTGCACTTGGCTTAAATAGTTCGAGGAAGTTTTGTGGTTATTCTGTCTTCTTCTCCCAACCCTTTATTGGTTTGTGTATTTATTTATTTATTAATTTTTAGCTCCCACAAATAAGTGAGAACATGTTGTATTTCTCTTTCTGTGCCTGACTTGTTTCACTTAATATAATTTTCTCTAAGTCCACCCATGTTGTTGTGGATGGTAGTATTTTGTTCTTTTTTATCGCACAGTAGTATTCCATTGTGTAGATGTACCACAGTTTCCTTATCCACTCATCAAATGATGGACATTTGGGCTGGTTCCAGCTCTTGGCTATTATATATAGAGCTGCAATAAACACTGGAGTACAGTTATCCCTTTGGTATGATGATTTCAATTCTTCTGGGTATAGTCCCAACAGTGGGATCACTGGGTCATATGGTAGATCTATCTGTAATTGTTTTAGGAACCTCCATATCACTTTCCATATAGGCTGCACCATTTTGTGGTCCCACCAACAGTGTATGAGAGTTCCTTTTTCTCCACAACCTCTCCAGCGCTTATCATTCTCAGTCTTTTGGATGTTAGCCATCCTAACTAGAGTGAGATGGTATCTCAGTGTGGTTTTGATTTGCATTTCCCGGATGCTGAGTGATATTGAGCACTTTTTCATGTGTCTGTTGGCCATTCATATATTTTCATTTGAGAAATGTCTGTTCAGCTCCTTTGCCCAGTTTTTAATTGGGTTATTTGTTTTTTAGTTGTAAAGTTGAGTTCCTTGTATATTCTGGATATTAACCCATTGTCAGATGTATATTTTGCAAATATTTTCTCCCACTCTGTTGATTGTTTTTTACTCTGTTGATTGTTTCTTTTGCTGTGCAGAAGCTTTTTAGTTTGATATAATCCCATTTGTTTATTTTACCTTTAGTTGCCTGTGCTTTTTGGGTTCTATTCATGAATTCTGTACTCCCTCCTATTTCCTAGAGTGTTTCCCCTTTGTTTTCTTTAAGGAGTTTTATTGTTTTGGGGTGTATATTTAATTCTTTAATCCATCTTGAGTTGATTTTGGTATATGGTGAAAGATATGGGTCTAGTTTCATTCTCCTACAAATGAGTATCCAGTTTTCCCAGCCCTATTTGCTGAAGAGGCAGTCTCTTCCCCAGGATGTAGACTTGCTGTCTTTGTCAAAGATCAGATGGCTGTAGGCATATGGGTTAATTTCTGGGTTCTCTATTCTGTTTCATTGATCCATGTGTCTGCTTTTATGCCAGTACCATGCCGTTTTAGTTCCTATAGCTTTGTAATATAGTTTAAAGTCAGGTAGTGTTAGGCCGCCAGCTTTTTTTTTTTTTTTTGCTCAGGATTGCTTTGGCTATGCATGGTCTTTTGTTGTTCCATATAAATATCTGGATAGCTTTTTCCATCTCAGAGAAAAATGTCATTGGAATTTTAATGAGGATTGCATTGAATTTGAAGATCACTTTGGGTAATATGGACATTTTCATAATGTTAATTCTCTCATTCCAAGAGCACAGAATATCTTTTCATCTTCTTGTGTCCTCTTTAATTTCTCTCAACAGTGGTTTGTAGTTCTCTTCGTAGAGATTTTTCACATCCTTGGTCAGCTTTATTCCTAAATATTTTATTTTTTTAGTGGCTATTGTAAATGGGCTAGCTTTTATTTCTTTTTCAGCATGTTCACTGTTGGAGTATAGAAATGTTACTGATTTTTGTGTGTTGATTTTGTACCCTGCGACTTTGCTGAAATCGTTTATCAACTCTAGGAGTTTTTTTATAGAAGCTTTTGACTGTTCAATATATAGGATCATATCACCTGCAAAAAGGGACAGCTTGACTTCATCCTTTCCAATCTGGATGCCCTTTATTTCCTTCTCTTCTCTGATAGCTCTGGCTAGTACTTCCAACACTATGTTGAATAGGAGTGATGAGAGTGGGCATCCTTCTCTAGTTCCTGTTTTTAAGGGAAAAGCTTTCCACTTTTCCCTGTTCAGGATGCTATTGGCAGTGGGCTTATCATATATGGCTTTAATTATGCTGAGATACTTTCTGTCTATGCCTAACTTGTAGAGAGTCTTTATCATGAAAGGATGTTGAATTTTGTCAAATGCTTGTTCAGCATCAACAGAGAGGATCATGTGGTTTTTGTCTTTGCTTTTATTAACATGGTGTATCACATTTATTGATTTGCGTATGTTGAACCAACCTTGAATCCCTAGGATGATTCCCACCTGATCATGGTGTATAATTTTCTGTATGTGTTGCTGTATTCTGTTAGCTAGTATTTTACTGAGGATTTTTGCATCTATATTCATCAAGGATATCGGCCTGTAGTTTTCTATTTTCAATGCATCTTTGTCTGGTTTTGGTATCAGGTTGATGTCTGCCTCATTGAATGAGTTTGGGAGAATGACCTCTGTTTCAATCTTTTGGAAAAGTTTGTAGAGAATTGGTATCAGTTCCTTTTTGAAGATTTGGTAGAACTCTGCAGTGAACCCATCTGGTCCTGAACTTTCCTTTGCTGGGAGCCTTCTGATAACAGCTTCAATCTCTTTTATTGTAATTGGTCTGTTCAGATTTTCTATATCTTCTTGCCTCAGTTTTTTTTTTTTTTTTTTTTTCGTGACCGGCAACGGATCGCAACCCTCAGTGTTGCGCCCGTACCGGACCGGGACCGGCAACGGGATCGCAACCCTCGGTGTTGCCCCCACTCCTCGCTCAGCCAGTGAGCCACCGGTCTGCACGTGGGATCCGAACCCTCGGCGGGAGCGCCACCGCGCTTCCCAAGTGGCGCACTGTAGCAGTGCGCCACCGGGCCGGCCCATTGCCTCAGTTTTGGTAATTTGTATGCATCCAGAAATTTATCAATTTCCTCCAGATTTTCAAATTTGTTGGCATATAGTTGTTTGTAGTAGTCTCCAATGATTTCTTGTATTTCTGAGGTGTCAGTGGTAATATCACCTTTTCGGTTTCTAATTTTTTTACTTGGGTCTTCTCTCTTGTCTTAGTTAGTCTTGCTAAAGGTTTGTCAATTTTATTAATCTTTTCAAAGAACTAAGTGTTTGTTTCATTGATCTTTTGTATTGTTTTTTGTGTTTCTATTTCATTTAGTTCTGCTCTGATCTTAATTACGTCTTTCCGTCTACTAACTTTAGGTTTGGATTGTTCTTGTTTTTCTAGATCTTTAAGGTGAAGTGGTAGTTATTTATTTGCCATCTTTCCATTCTTCTGAAGTAAGCATTTAATGCAATAAATTTCCCCCTTAAAACTGCTTTTGCAGTATCCCACAGGTTTTGGTATGAAGTGTCATTATTTTCATTAGTTTCAAGAAATTTTTTGATTTCCTGTTTAATTTCTTCTTGAACCCATATGTCATTAAGTAGAATGTTGTTTAATTTCCATGAGTTTGTATAGTTTTCAGAGTTTTTTTTATTGTTGATTTCTAATTTTAATCCATTGTGATCAGAAAAAATACATGGAGTGGGCCGGCTCGGTGGCGGAGTGCGTCGCTTGGGAGCACGGCGGCGCTCCCGCCAAGGGTTCGGATCCCGTGCGGAGACCAGTTCCCACTCACTGGCTGAGCGCGGTGCGGGTGCAATACCGAGGGTTGCGATCCCGTTGCCGGTCAGTAAAAAAGACAAAAAAAGGAAGAAAAAAAAAAGAAAAAATACATGGAGTAATTACAATTTTTTTGAATTTGTTAAGACTTGCTTTGTGACCTAATATGTGGTCTATCCTGGAGAATGTTCCATGTGCTGATGAGAAGAATGAATATTCTGAGGTTTTGGGGGGGAATATTCTGTAGATATCCGTCAAATCCAACTGGTCTAAAGTATTGTTTAGATCTTGTGTTTCTCTGTTTATTTTTTGCCTAGATGATCTGTCCAATGATGAGAGTGGGGTATTCAGGTCCCCCACTATTATGGTGTTAGTGTCTATTTCTTTTTTTAGATCTAATAGTGTTTGCTTTGTAAATCTGGCTGCTCCAACATTAGGTTCGTATATATTTATGACTGTTATGTCTTCTTGATGGATAGATCCTTCTATCATTATATATTGGCCATCTTTATCTCTATTAATGGTTTTTGCTTTAAAGTCTGTTTTATTTGATATAAGAATAACTACTCCAGGGCCGGCCCGGTGGCGCACTGCTACAGTGCGCCGCTTGGGAGCGCGGTGGCACTCCCGCCGAGGGTTCGGATCCCACATACAGACCGGTTCCCGCTCACTGGCTGAGCAAGGTGCAGGCGCAACACCGAGGGCTGCGATCCCATTGCCAATCCCGGTCCAGTACGGGCGCAACACTGAGGGTTGCGATCCGTTGCCGGACACGAAAAAAGACAAAAAGTAAAAAAAAAAAAAAAAAAAGAATAACTACTCCAGCTCGTTTTTCATTTCTACTTGCATGATATATCTTTTTTCCATCCTTTCACTCTTAGTCTATGTGTGTCTTTACAGGTCAAGTGAGTCTCTTGGAGACAGCACATTATTGGGTCCATCTTTTTCATCCAGTCAGTCAGTCTGTATCTTTTGAATGGGGAATTTAGTCCCTTTACATTCAGAGTTATTATTGAAAAGTGTTGATTTACTCCTAGCATTATACTAATTTTTGTTTAGATGTCTTAAGTATCTTTTTTTCCTTTCTTTCAAATTTTCTATTTGCCTTCTGTATTTGTTGGTTTCTTGGAGTGATAAACTATTTTTTCTCTCTTTTGTTAGCATTATTGTTTTGCTGGTAGGTATTGTTCTTTCTTGTGTATTCATGGTAGTGATGGTTGTTTTTGTGGTATCATACCCAGTACTTCCTTGAGAATTTCTTGTAGGGTTGGTCGTATGGTAGTGAATCCCATAGTTTTTGTTTGTCTGAGAAATATACTTTTTGTCCTTCATTTCAGAAGGATAGCCTTGCTGGGTAAAGTATTCTTGGCTGGCAATTTTTGTCCTTTAGTGTTTTGAATATATCATCCCATTCTTTTCTGGCTTTTAGAGTTTCTGATGAAAAGTCTGATGTTATTCTGATTGGGGCTCCCTTATAAGTGACTCGCTGCTTCTCTCTTCCAGCTTTTAAGATTCTCTCTTTGTCTTTGATTTTTGTCAGTTTGATTATCACATGTCCTGGAGAGGACCTTTTTGGGTTGAATGTGTTTGGTGATCTTTGGGCGTCCTGAATCTGGGGATCTGTGACTTTCCCTATATCTGGGAAGTTTTCTGCTATTATCTCATTGAGTATGTTTTCAATGCCATTTCCTTTTTACTCCCCTTCTGGAATACCCATGATTTGTATATTTGAGCACTTAAGGTTGTCAGTTGTCTCTCTTAAATTTTCTTCAATTTTTTTGATTCTTTTTTTCTTTTTTCTGGTCTGCCTATGATAATTAAAACAGCCTGTCTTCAAAGTCAGAAATTCTCTCTTCTGCTTGTTCAAGTCTGCTGGTTAAACTCTCTGTTGTATTTTTTATTTCATTGAATGAATCCTTCAGCTCCACAAGCTCAGTTACATTCTTTTTCAAGGCATTGATTTCTTTGTACATTTCTTCTTTCAGATCCTTTATAGCTTTTCTCATTTCATTGTGTTGTTTCACTGAGTTTTCTTGTATCTCATTTAGTTTCCTTAGAATAGTTACTCTAAATTCCCTGTCTGTCATTTCAAAGACTTCCTGTTCTGTAGGATCTAGCACTTGTAAGTTATTGATCTCCATTGGTGGTGATGTACTTTCTTGATTTTTCATATTTCTGGTTTCTTTCCTTTGGTGTTTTGTCATTGTGGGCAGGGGTATCACAGTTCACTTGTTTCACCCTGATGTCTGGCTTGGATCCTGAAGGGTCTGCTGCTTCTGGGCAGTAGAAACTAGCCTGGACTGGAAGTCCTACCCCACCTGCCTTCACTGGCTGGTTGGGTGGTCTGAGAGTCTAGAGCTTCTCAAGTTGCTCAGGGAGATGGATGGCCTGTGCCGGAAGTCCCGCCCTGCCTGCATTCACCAGCTTGTCTGGCTTGGGGCTTGGGAACCCAGAGCCTCTCAGGTCACTCACAGAGACGGATGGCCTGTACTGGAAGTCCCACCCCACCTGCATTCACCAGCTTGTCTGATTCGGGGCTTAGGATCCCAGAGCCTCTCAGTTTGCTCATGGAGATGAGACAGCCTGTGCCGGAAGGCTCAGGACATGTGGGCCCAAAAGCTCTAAAGTCTCTCTACAAAATGGGGAGCAACCTTAACTGGGGTCCCGCAGCGGGCGGCTCCTGTCTGTTCCTGCACAAATTTTGGGTCCTCTGTCACTGCTCCTCAAAAGCTGCAAATTGGTCACTTTGTGGGAGAGAGCAACACCAGGAACTGACTACTCCGCCATCTTTACCCCTCCCCTTATGTATCCATTTCTTTTGTTGCTTCACACACATAAGAGTTTGAGTTGCAGGAAAGCCATATGCAGACACTTCTATATTCAATGCTAAATACATAAAAGTAAAGTAAAATACCAAAAGACTTTCTCACTGCTATTGTTCTTCAGTCCTATTTCTTAGCAAAATTTTAGTCACTAAAAGATGGCAGTATATCCGATATAAACCCCATACTCCTGGTTCATTGTCACACTTTGTCTCGTACAGTTTTTTAGAAGGTTTTTAGAGTGTGAAAAAGGTTCTGATAGAGCTCATAATATGAAGAAATGAAAGTCAGATCTTAATCACACGACAGCAAAGGAGCAGAAAACGCTTTTGGAGAGTTTGCTTTTGCTTTCTTTTCTAGCTAAAATATAAGTTTTATGGAAATTACACTTTTCGTAAATGTGATACAATAACCTCTCAATCATTTGCACTAATAAAAGAGAAAATGGATTTGAAAAATCCAAAATGGTGAATAATCTAAAACTTGTTAAACTATAAACTATAAATTCAAATTTGAGTGTGTCTGATACCAGATATCCACCTGAATATAGTTATTAAGTATATTGTTTTAGATGAATCATAATGATGCCATGGCAACTCTCTAGGTAATTAACAGTAACTTCAAATTATTATTTCGTAACTAACCTTTTCTTCATAGGAATAATGAAACCATCTTTAGTGGTATGCTGGAACTGGTTTGGACTGGCTCACAAGGGCAATTGTTAAAATTTTTGGAACTTTACTAGATAATTTTTGAATACAGCCAGTATTAAAAATCTAAGTATATAAACATATAACTAAATAAGTTATATGTAAAACAAAGGTATCAAATACTCAAAAATCTTCACTTCCTGGTTATTTTACTACTTTTACTATTATACATGTTTTTGTGGTTATTTATGTCTATTTTATGGTGAGAATAGTATGGAGTGGTGTGCTAGTGCACATCTCTTCCCAACTCTTTTCAGTGATGTCCTGTTGAAAACTTAAAACCAGCAGCCGTGGGAGTAATCACACCACAGGAATTGGCACATACTACAAATAAAGGCTTGAATTATTATTTTGTTCATTTTCTAAGGTTAAAAAAGTGATCAAGAAAATGTTAGTAATGCATAGTAAATTTAAAAGATACCATAACTAGCTATTACATTGTGAATAACACAGAAAATTAAGGAACTGTCCTTCAAGTATTCAAAAACTGTTATCCAATTCTGCAAAGAAGTTGTTCGCACCATTGATAAATGAGTGCTCTTCTGACATCTTGTTAACGAAAAAGAAAATATCAGCCAACACTCATGTTTGTTGAACACTTTTTGTCATTAACCATAGTTTAGTGAGGATACAGAGTTCAGCAAAACTCAGCAAATGCATTAGAAGAGAATTAATTGGCTGTCTGGAAATAATAAAAATAATGAATATTTTATTATTTTTAATAAATTGTGTGCTAGTTGTTCTTTATATTACTAAAATGTGTTTAAAAATTTATATGCACATATATAAATATATAAATATTTTTTTTCTCAGACACCTGATTTGCCAGCACAGCACTGACAATATCTAACCTTCTTTACCCAGCCTCAGTTTATCCATTGTTTGCCAGCATATTCCCCTCTCCTTCACTCTCAGATTTGATTGGTTATGACTTGAAATAGTTCTCAGCTAAAGGATGAGGAAGCTAATACCTTGCCATCATCTCTATTGTCTTAGATTCCTGATGTAGGAACCAATGGGTGTTGGTTAGAGTGTTTAAGGTGTTCCATCCTTTCTTCTAGTTACAGACTCTGCCTCCATTACCTTCCTGCCTTAGAGGTGGCCATGGAATTCAGACTTGGCTAATTTGAGGAACAGTGGTTAGTGGATTGGCAAGTGACCTAAGCAGAGATAGAATCATCTGTGTTTGATGTGTAGATGCCCAGGAAAGCTGTTTTTCCTGGATTTGCTAAACTAGATTTGCTGGCAAGTATATTCTCTACCATGGGAAGAAGTTATCTCTCTAGCAGGAGAAAATATGATTACCATGCCAAGAGAAGTGAAGACTAGCAAAACTGAGCAGCAGATAGAGCACATCCTGTTGATTTTGAGTCTCCAGATGTAGTTCTTCCTATAGGCATTACTTCCCATGGCCATTGAGTTATTTCAATATCTTCCCAACTGTATGAACCAATATATTTATCTTTGCCTGAAGATAATATGACTTGGTATTCTCTTATTTGCAACATCAGAGTCCTAACTAATACAAAATCCCTATGCAGTTTATGGGCAAGCTTCAGTGGATCTGCAAACTTCCTGAAATTGTGTGCAAGATCAGTGTCTGTGCATTTAAGTGCATCTCCCCCCACCCCACCACCCGTGCCCCCAATAAGGTTCATGGCATTCCTCAGATTCTCTAAAATACCTAAAACCCCTTAAAAGCTAACTAAAGTTAATGTGAATCAAAATAAGTTAAATAAATAGCTTTCTGTGTCAGAATTTGCTCAGCAAAACCACACAAACCCAGTGGTAGCTGCATTCACCTAAGTATAATTTTGAGTCTGTCTTTGCTTGATGTTTTTAACCTAGATTTCAAGGCTTCGTAAGAGTTTTAAATCCCAAAGCCACTTAATTTTCAATTAATTTCTTCCTTGTTACTTTCTTTACATACCAGCCTATTTGTATGTGTGTGATATTATTAGCATATTTCTCAAAAGAGACTAAAATGGAAAGCACTTGTTATTCACTTAACTTATGAAATTTCAAGGACAATGAACATCTAATAAGAAGCCAGTATCTGTATTCTATCAAAACTTTTAAAAATGGCTTTTATCTATCTTTAGAAATAACTTCCAAGAAAATATTTATAATATCAGATATTAAATTTAAATTGACAACTATTTCTCAGGTATTTTAAGATTACTTTCAAAAAGACTTCTGGTATATGAGGCCAGTGAAATTAAGTTACAGGGTGGGAAGAATCTTTATTGGGGGCAAATTAAAACTGGACTCAATATGAATGAGAAAACAGCAATATATAAGAAACCTATCTTGTTCTCTGTGTGATATTAGCTATCAAGTGGAAAATAATTGCACTTCGTGAAAAGCAAAATAAAATGTTTCCAAAACTATGCATTCAATACCTTTACTTCAGAAAAAGCTAAAGCAATTTCAGAGGATGATTTTTGCCTAAAAAACTAATTTATTGCTTGGATAAGCATGACACAGAAGGCTGTGCAGGTCCCAGTTACCAACTGAAGCAATATTTTGTGAGTCTTTGTAAGGGTTTTTGTTGATTGTACCTATTACACTAAAAAGAAATAATTTAAATTTCCTTTAAAATATAATGCGTGCAATAAAGTAATAAAGTGATTTTTTGAAGATAAATTTGGTGTGAAAATTAAAGTGTGGTAAATTTACATTTATAAAAATTAAAAACACTTTCTCATCAGAGCCAATAGACATTATAAATATCCCATCAAGGCTGAAGTGAATAAACAGTGCTTAAGGCTTAAACATGCATATAACTAGACTAAGATATTAGGTCAATGGGTATGTCTAGAAATGAGAGGTTAGGTGCTAATGCTATGAAACTAACTGAACCATTTTAAGAAGAAATTTACTACATTGAAACTAGCACTATTAGTTGAAGTTTAGTGTTGCTTCTCTAAAACATATAAACCAATAAGTTACCAGTTGAGAATAATCAATTTTTACACAGAAAGAAATTCTACCCTCAGTTCTAAGGCTGCAGTAGTTTATACAGTATCTATTTAATGGGTAATTGGGCTAGTCTGACCTTTAAAGCTAGCTCAGGTTCTTGGAATCTATAATTGTCTTCAAATACACCATGTATGTTATTGGCTATTACATTAATTAAACATATATACAGATAGAGTGATAGATAAGCATGATACAGAAAGCTATGGCGGCCCTGCTCACCAAATTTAAACAATACTTTGCCATCCTTTACGTAATTGTTTGGGTGGGGTGGGGGGTCACTAAAAGAAACGTTTGTGTACAATAAGATTAAGGAATTGGCCCCTGGATGCTCCTGGTGACAGAACTCAGACTTTTATAATAGCTAATTATAACAGAAGTGCAAATTGACATGGCTTTAGGTGTTCAGCTCCAAGAAGAAAATGTTAGATCAAAGAAAACTGGTTTGAGATAAGAAATATGTGACCCATTCTTTTTTATTATCTACTTATTGAAATTATTTATTTCTTCCATAAGATGCCTTACCCTGACATCCAAGGTAGTAACTTATCACAAACTAAACAATATACTGTAAAACTGAGCTTGGCCCCTATTTAAGTTGTTATCCTATGTGACAGGCAAATGGAGTATAAAAAGCCAAAATAAATAATCAACAGATCTATGTGGCAACTCATACCGAAGATTTTATAAATACTAACAAGTATAGGAAACACCACACACTCACTCATAGATAACACTAGTAAAGAGTTAGAATCTTTTCACTTTTAAATTGCCAGAGAGAAAATTACAAGCAGACAATAGGCACGGTTCATTGATATGCTTAATACTCTTACCCCATGAAGTATTAAAAAAACTGTCAAAAAGAAATAATGAACAGTATTCCAAATGTTTAGGAAGTTAATATTACATAGAAGAGTAACGATCTAACACTATTTTCTACTTCATGCATGCTACTTAGGTAATCTGCATAACCTTTTCCCCCCAGCACGTAAAAAGCTGAAGATAAATAGCAAAAAAACAATCAGGGCTGCTGCTAATATTGCTGTTTCCAGAAGAAGGGCAAATCTACTGGGCTACTTCTACCGATTTCTCATTCGCAAGCTTATATTCATGTGAAATAACAGCCTACCCAAATTAATAACTTTCATTTCTGAAAAGATCCTGTGCCCTCAATCCCTGTTCCTATTTTATTTTAATGAATCAGGCTCAGTAGGCTAGAAAAAAAGTCTTAAAATTATCTTTATTAACCTCTTCTGAAGCACAGCATCTACAATTTGTCCTAAGCATCCTCCTTCATGCTTTCACTTCCCATACCTTATTCTGACCCCTCTACCTTTTCTGCTTTATACGTAATTCCTTTTTTTTATTATTATTTTTATTTTGTCAATATACAATGTAGTTGATTATTATGTCCCATCACCGAAATCTCCCTCCCTCCTCCCTCTCCCCCCTCCCACCCAAGTGTGTCCCCTCCATTTGCTTGTTGTAAGAACTTCAAAAAAAATTGTGGTTGTTATATCTTCCTCTCCCCCCCCCCGTTTTTTTTTTTGTTGTTGTTGTTGTTTGTTTGTTTTTTTTGTGTGTGTGTGAGAGTGTGTGTGTGTGTATGTGTGTGTGTGAATTGATTCATTCACCTTTAGCTCCCTCCAATAAGTGAAAACATGTGGTATTTCTTTTTCTCTGCCTGACTCGTTTCACTTAATATTATTCTTTCAAGGTCCATCC
>NW_007730637.1:119417-144933 GCF_000696425.1 Galeopterus variegatus
CTTTATATGTAATTCCTTTTTTTTTTTTTTTTTTTTTAAAAAAAGATGACCAGTAAGGGGATCTTAACCCTTGACTTGGTGTAGTCAGCACCATGCTCTCCCAGTGAGCCAACTAGCAATCCCTATATGGGATCCGAACCCGTGGCCTTGGCATCATCAGAACCACACTCACCTGAGTGAGCCACAGGCCGGCCCTTTATACGTAATTCCTAAATGAAGGCACTCGAAGGAGCAGAGAAAGAGCTTGCAAGCAGGAGAATGAAATCTAAGTGCTGCACGAGTTCAAGCTGAAGTACAAAGGAAGCCAAAAGTTTGCCCCAATATGTCCAATCTTAAAAATTCTACAGCCCATTTTAGGTTAAAAATTTCATCTCTTTTTTTCCAAAATTCCATCCCCACCTTCAACCCTAAACATTAGGACCAGCTTTTCTACTATCCTCCAAATTCAAAAGCAGCTGAGAAATTAAAAAACAGAAGTCAATAGACACTGAGAGGAAAAATATGGGTCTCAAAGTTGGTTGTGGGTAGGCACAAAACATTTGTAATGTTAGTGTAAACCCTTTAACAAAAGAGAATTCCTTTGATTTCAAAAACTTTGTTTGATAGACAACTGATTGGCCTTTGATCATAAAATGATTATGAAAACACCAGGAATAATTATGAGAATACCAGGACTGGCCTTTGATCATAAAACAATTATGAAAACACAAAATGAGTTAGAATGCTTGCCATAATTGATACAGCCACAATTTGAAAATAACACGTGGTGCAGGGAGGGGGTAGTGCAGAAAATTTAGAATTTCTGTAGGATGTCATAATTTTTTAGGCATTGATTACTGATGAAAGCCAATTTGAATCACTTTGAAAAGCAGAAATTAATAGATAGTCTTATAAGATGTAATTTTATAAAACTTAAGAGTAAATTTTTTAGTTAACTCTCTAGAGAAAGACAACTTTGGGCAAAGATACTAGTGATGAAACACTTTCTATACTGTAACAACTATATTGCATGCAATTATTACCTTTTAGGACTTTCTCCTCTACTAAAGTGAGCTCCTTGAAGTAACAAAATCTGTCTTGTATCCACAGGTTCTACGCAAAATGTGATTCAATAAATGTCTTTGCAATAGATTAATTTACTTATTTATACCTTATATTATTAAGAAACATATTCTAAAGTGATAGTTTACATTAGAATCACTTCGTAAGCTTTTTATAAAACAAATGTTCAGGCTCCACTCCACATACAGACTTACATACGTTTGCTTTACAAATTGTCATACATTTTCACAACATGATGAGTAGTATATAGAGAATCACTGGAAATCTCCCCACTAAAGTCAGGAAAAAGGCAAGGATGCTGATTTACTCCACTACTATTAAGCTTGGACCAGAGGTATTAGCCTGTGTAATCATATAAGAGAGAATAAAGGAAGTACAAGAATTGTAAAAAAAAAAAGAGTAAAACTATATCTAATAACATATGATATGTTGATATACCTAGAATACAGAAGATAATTAATACTAAGACTAATACAAATAAGAAAAAAAAATTGAATAAGGTAGCAGATATTAACATATAAAAATCAATAGCTTTCACCAATAGAAACAATCAGCACTTAAAATACATAACTGGAGAAAAATGCTTATAAGGACAGAAATAAAATATTTACAAAAAATGTGCTAAATCTATGTAAGAAAATGTTTAAATACTTTTATATACAGAAAGTAGACCTGAAGTAATGGAAAGGCTTTCCTTGTTTTTCGAAAGGAAAACTTAATATCGTAAAGATGTAAATTGCCTCTAAGTTAATATGTAAACTTAATGTGATTTCAATAAAAATACCCTGAAGTTGTTGTTGCTGTTTGATTAAGATAGGTCAATTCTAAAGTTCACGCAAGAAAAATAAACATGCAAGAATAGGTAGAGGGACTCTAAATAAAGAAAATTTAATGAGTAGGGACTAGTCTTACATGATGTAAAGCATGCAATAAATCCTCTATATTTAAAAAAGTAGGGTGTGGATACATGAATAGAGACTAATTGAACAGAATACAAAGTCCAGAAACAGATCCAAGTATGTATGGAATTTAAGCAAGTGATAAAGGTGGCAGTTTAAATCACTGGGAAAATGATAAACTTTTTAAAAAATTGAATTTGAATGTTAGAATTTTAGAAAAAGACAAAATTAGATCCATACTTTATCCATACAAAAGAGAAATCTCCCAATGCTTCACGTATCTAAATGCAAAATATTACATCAGATTAGTAAGTACTAGAGAAAAGTGTGGGTGTATCCCTTTAAAACATGGGTGTAGGGAAAGCCTTTCTAACTATGACTCAAAATCTAGAAGCGTTAATAGAAAATATCTTACTTCATAACCAGGGAATCTCTATCCAATGGAAGGTTTAGCCTATCCTCATCAGAGCAGGCAAAATCAGCCAGAGGTGTCTGGGATGAGTCCTATAACTACAGGACCAGTAACCTAGAGCATCTGTGAGATCTTGGCAAAACTGTGCCCATCAAGAGCAGCCTATCTCTAACCCTCACAGTGTTGCTCACTTCATTCAACAGGGATTCTGCCTTTGTTTCCCTATCTGGTATACCAAAGAAACTGAGACCTCTAGTCCACTCTCTAACACCCAGAGACCCTGTATAGAATTTACTACAATCTTTCTACCAAAAGGCCACATCCTCTTCCCCAATTCCCCATACTATTAGTCATTGACCGAGGACCTGTTGAGAAATAATGAGCCATAACCAGACTGCCATCAAATTAGCTTCTTCCAGTATTTAATCTTCCCTAAATATACCCTGGTATTGCCTGTTATCTCTATAACTATTCACAACTGGCTCACCTCAAAAAATGACTCCTATTAGAACCAAGCCCAGGGCTTCTTTCAGCTTTGCCTTTTGAACTACTGGCTTGGCTTCCTTGGTATCTTACCCCTAGGTGGAGTCACTCTTCTCAGTAACCCCCTTCCCTTGCAATCTTGTCTTTCTTCTTTTCTATGTGTAGTTCTTGTTCCTAGAAATAGCTGAACCCACGTCATCTAACCCTTGGATTAATCACCAAATTGCTTTTCATTATGCTGTGGTAGACATCATAGTGCTCACCTATATCATTTCTCTTTGGAAACTTGATGCATTATACTTCTCTGCCCACCTTTTAGTTAGGTGGCACTGTCTTAGGTCAAGTTCCCCAGATGCAGTCTCTGAGACAAGAATGTGTAAGCAGAGGATGTATTAAGAAAATGTTCTCAAGGAAGACTCGTAAGAAAGCAATAGAATCAAAACAGAGCATGAAATAAAGCCAAGCAAGATATCTCAAGAAATATTGATAAGCTCAGCCAAAAGTCCCACAGGCTTTAGCATGGTCCCACAGGAGAATTCTGAGGAGAAGCAATTCCTGAGAGTTGTCCCACCCTGAGGCACGGGAGTTGAGCTAGTATTCCTGCAAAAGACAGTCATTACCTGCAGCCACTTGAGGGTCTGTGTCATGCACTTCTGGCTCCCTGTGCAAAGGGGCTCCCATAACCCAAAGGCAGGCTGTAGAAGGAGAGTCACAGATGCTGGCCATTGAATGCATGCAGACTAGGGATTTAAGGAAATTTAAATCTGTTTCCAGTGTCATGTAAGTAGGCCAATGATTCTGGATGGGAATTACTGTCACAGGGAATTTCATTTCCAGTGTGCACTCTTCCAGCATTTTTTTCTCCTGCGTTGGCAACCTAGAAGTCTACCTGCTTCAGACAATGCAGCATGACAAGATGGTGGAGTCTTGTCAGGCTGCATCTTTAAGTTATTGGGACAGAGCCTCCTGCTGACCTGTGTTGGATATTTATATTAAGTGAGAAATAAACTTAGCTGTATTTGTCATTTTGGCACATTTTCTCCCATCCTGACTAATACACATACCATTTAAGCATTCTTCATTCAAAAATATTGTTGAGCAAATATCATGTGTGAGGAATCATGCTAGAGAATATAAAGACAAAGAAAAAAATGTTCCTATTCCTCAGTTTTCCTAGTTAGTGCCATGCTAGAGATAAGCTGTGGGATCCAGAGAGCTATGGGAACAATGACTAGGAGACTCTAAATAAGACAGAAAGGCCAGGCAATATGTAATATGTAATATGTAAAGCATAAAGCATGAGTAGAGATTAACTAGAAAAATAAGGGGGCTAGGGAAGGAAGGTCATCTCAGGCAGCCGGAACATGAGCTGCAAATTTCAGATTCATGAAAGCATAGGATACACTGATGATTCACTACATACAAATTAGTAATGTTAATATTTTGTTTCTTGTAGATTGACCTATCGAATTGAAGCACAGACTAGTTAGTTGACAGGAAGTCAATTCAAATGATGAGGTAGTTCATGACCTAAGCCAAATTATTATTTTACTTCTGTGTCCCACTTATCTACTCTGAAAGATGAGAGTACTGACCTGCTTCATAGAGATGTTTAATTAATACTTGAAGTAGCTCTGAAAATACTAAGCCCTCTCAAACATGAAGAACTAGTACAACTTCCTTGGGAGCTGTGCTGACAACATGGTTTTTAAATTTTTAGACTGGAATAAATCTAAAGAAGAAAATAATTATTGGTTCCTTTCCAATAGTATCAGAGGACTTTCTACTGATATGTCTTTAATAATCTCAAGCTAAAGAAAATGTCAAAGGTATGATCATTCTGTGACAACGTTGAAACACTTCACAGCAGATAAGAAAATTTTTAAAATTACCATCACTGGAAGGGGCTTCCAGGGAACAAGTATTCAGATGAACCATTTTATCCTTTTAATTTTAAATGCAGAGTTAATGATGATAATGATGATGACAGCTAACATCTAATAGGCAAATACTATGTTCTGGAACTGGTCTAAGTACTTTTCTAGGTATTATCTTTTAAAATTCTCTAGACAACCTTAGGCAATAGGTTTATTACTATCCCTGTCTTACTGATAAGAAAATGCAGACACGGAGAGTTTAATAATGTGGCCAGGGCCACTCGGTAGGTAGCTCATAGGTCTAGCAGTATTCCTGAGTACTCATGTGGCTCTGAACTCTGTCTCTCTGTACCTTTTTGCCACTCACAATTTCCTTGTAGATCTCATGACAGAACAGTACCTTAAAGGTTTCGCCATACTCAGGGCAAAACTTGTTTGTGTGACCAGATTAATGCAAAGAGTTATTTTAGAAGGCAAACTGTATACAAAAATTAACCTGAATTCAGCTTTTTTCTAAACATTTTATTGACAGTACTCAGTTGATCCAATTATTTCCCAATCCAGCTTCTTTCAAGATTGTGGGAGATTTCAGATTTTTTTTCTCAGGAACAATTGTGGATATGCCTTTTTTGTGCACAACTGCTCCTGAAACTTCTGTCCACCTTTGATGTCACTTATTAGAATTGAGACAAAACTAAAAACCCTGCCATAGGTCCATTTTACTGACCAGACAAGTCCCAGGTTTCTTCTTTGCCCATGCTGGAATATAACAGTAAACAATAAAACATGCTAAAATAATTCCCTATATTTTCCGTTTTCTAAACACCTACAACATGCAACTCCTATAGCATATTTTCAGTGTTCTCAAGTGAATTAGTGTATGGAAATGATCTGATATTGATTAAGCAATATTGATATTGCATAGTATTTCCCCTTATAGGATTTATTCTGAAAGCCCCTTTCAATCTATAGCATTGAAGAAAAGCAAATATAGATCAAAATTCAAGTAAATTACAACTGGTTGTATGTGAGTAGCATAATCTAATCTGAAAAGATGTAATTATGAAAGCAGAGTAGTGTCCACTTCTCAAGTAGGCATTTTCTGTTTTGTTTTGTTTTTTTTCCCCATGGGAAAGCATGAATGCGGTCCCCCACTACCACGAATTATGCAGTTGAGTTTCCCACATTTGTGGCAATCGCTAGGTTCAGCACATCTGGAGTGCAAGAGATAAGCCTCACCCTGGAAAAACCATCTTCCTGATCATGGTATCTCCCCTTCCATTTAAGTATGTCCTATTATTTTTATTTGCCTGGAATATTAGACTTTTAATAGGTAGACCCACGTATAGAACAGTAATGAAAGCAATAGTTAATATTTATTGAGTCTAGCACTGTGATAAGCATTTGATTTGCATGATCTCATCTAATAACCTCCAAAAATCTATGACCTATATTATATATATGTATATACTCTATATACTAATTATACCCTAATTGATAGACAACAGAATCCATGTGTATATTTGCCTTACTTTCCTATTATATAGACTAACCAGCTGTCTCATTGATATGATTTTATGAGGACTATGGAATTTCTTCTGTCACCTTGCATTAACATACAGTTTTCCTACAGAAAATCTCCTTTGGAATTTACTTATTAATCAAAAGAATTAGCCTGACATTTAGCACTTTGACAAGAGTCAAGCAATACCAGGATGAACAATGAGGAGAGATTAGAGAAGGAAAGATAGGGCTGTGGCTCAGGATCTTTATCAGTTCAAATAGCAGCCAGCCCAAAGACAGTGTTAGGTTGGAAGAGACATAATTGGGAATAGAAAGGAAAAAAAAGAAAAAGAAAAAAGAAAAAGAGACTGAACTTTGGATTAGAATCATAACATTGGCTAAAGACAAATAGCTATTTCCACTTTATACAAGAGAAACTTGAGTGGTCAATAATCACACAAAGACACACAGCTGGTAGACTGGAATCACATCCCTGTCTGTCTGATTCCAAATCCTTCCTACCATTTTTTGATTATTAAGCAGTGCTGCCTGGTTCCATGGTGTTTTTTCATTGCAATAGTCTGAAGTGAGCTGACTTTCCCAAACCCTTCTCAAAGCAACCTAAATCTAGGTTCTCTCATATCTCTTGCCATTCATGGCTAATGTGGAATGGATGTAGTTGAAAGAAAAGTTAAGAGAAATACTGAGGCATGGAAGCAATATATAGCCTAGTGACTACGTCTATGAACTTGCAGTCTAACTCTGGAGTTCAAATTTCAGCGCTATCACTTACTGTGTTCCTTTGGGAAAGCAACTTACATTCTTTGTGCACAGGCTTCCATATCTGAGGAATGGGACAATAATAATACCTACCTCATGGAGCTTTTCAAAAAGATGAAGTAATAAATACTGCAAAGCATATAGCATAATTCCTTTCACAGGGAGAGTTCAAGTCATGTTGTAAGATATTCCAACGCAGATGGAAAGACACTAATGTTATGATTGGACATGGGAGGAGAAACCAACAATGAAGATTGAAATCCTCTAAAATGGACAGAAATGGCTTAGTGAGGCAGGAAGAGAGAAGATGCATAGATACTTGGTAAGCTGATTGAACGAATAAGGTGCAAATGTCAAATAATGAGAAGTAAAAGAATGTAGTTGAACAATACAGATATTTCTAGGGAATGAGGAGGAAGCCTAACTTGACTCCTTTTTGGCTGATTACAGAAGCAGAGGAAGGCAAGAGCTTCGTAGAGAAAGCTGTATGAGATGCAGACACCTGGGCAGAGTTTAGAAGAGATGGAAACGGGCAGGATTAAACACAATTTGCCCTAAGGGGACTGGGCCATGGAGGTCACAAAGTGAACAATGGAAACGAGGGGAAAGGAATGTTGAAAGAGAATTTTATGAAGGAAAATGAGAATGATAAATTTGTCCTGGGAAAGTGGGTGGGAGAATAAGAATCAGGATATATTGAAATAGGAGAAAGAAGTAGGACGTTATATGAGGCAGAAAAGAGTCAACATCCTATTTTCCATGCATCGAGAGACAAAGATAAACCAGGTCCATGGCCAGGGTTGAAAGATCAGGGCAGTTATGCGACAAACACACAACATAGAATTTTGCAGGTGAGGAGTTAGAAATAGCTCCCTCGTAAGCACTCATCTCATAGACGCTCTCTGCCTGACCTAGAAAAGCCAAACTCAACCGTGACTCACACACACAGAGTTAAAACTCAATCTGTGCTGCACCAGTGGTTAGATGTCAAAATCCTTTTCACACTTGTAGCTAGGTGCAGATTTGGTGGGGGGAATGAGCTGTTCACAATTTATTAAGCTCTCTGGGTTTTATTTTGTCTGTCCCATAATTTCAAGGGTTCTGACAGGGTCTCATTTTAGAGTAACCTAGTTAAGGAAGTGAAATATCAGCTTTTCATTCCTTAGAACAATGAACTGTCATAGTTAAATCTTAATACTTTACCCAGATTGTGACAGTGATCCTAGCATCCAGTAGCCTCTGACCTCCACCACTCTAATCCTTTCTGACAAGGGAAGACTAGTCCTCTATTTTCTTTATGAAAAAAATTAGTTGTTTTTTTTGCAGACCTTTCAAATCTATAGATACATGTACTCTATAGAGAAAAGAATAAATGAACTCTACACTAAAGGACCTCTATGTACATGTTACAAATGTGAGACATTAAAAAATCTCTAACTGATAGGATTGTTTTTATATTGTATACTGAACTAAATTCAAATCTCAACTCTAGGTGGCAGTTTACTCCATCACTTATGTTCTTCTAACAAGCAGTAGATTCATTCACAGTTTTTCCGTGAATGCATAATTTTGTGTAAAAATTAGTCCCTGGCTCTCAGTACTTGTTAAAAATAGATTTGATTTTAGGAATAAAATCATGGCTCGAGATGTAGGTTTTCCATGTATCTTGTTATTCTCAGTTCCTTTAAGTTGATAAGATAATACAAAAATGAATAGATTAAGATAAACTTTTTTTTTGAAGAATACAATCCTCTTAAATCATGGCAATAGTTCTGTGTCAAGATTGTGTTTCTATAATGCAGAATAGAATTTATTATGAATAATTTTCCATGAATGCCCTAATTTTCAGCAATATCAAAGATATCTAAGACACTGAATTTTCTGAGATTGTTTAAGGTATTGATTTAATTGAAGGAAAACTGTCTTGTAAAAAAGAAAAATGACTCATATATGTGTTTCTTTGCATCTCGCTGATGGAAATAGCCAAAGGTAGAGTTTACTTAGGTCATCAAGGACCAAAATACTCAGGCTACCCCATTAAAACAATGCCTCCCCCCACTTCTTAACCCAAACACTTCTGTACGGGGTGTTTTGTCTTGCTTTATATTTGTAAGGGCCCCAACAAGAGTATATGCAGAATAACTCCCAGGCACATATCACACAAAAAAACCTGGTACACTTCATGTTTTTTTCAGTTTTTAAACCTAGCAGGAGAAAATTATATAAAAGATTTAAACTTTATCCTAAAATTAGGTTTTCCTTAAAATGGGGATAACAGAACCTACAGAACCTACATAACCTCCATATTGTTGCAAACATGAAATAAGATTATGTTTGTACTCAGCAGCTAGCACCTGGCATTCTGCATATTAGTTATTCTTTTTCTTACTATGCTTATTTTTATTAATAAAGGTGTCAACCAGAATCTCTAAGAGACTGGTCAATGTGACAAAATCATAAGGAGCTTTTATTTATGGAATTGCATGCCTTTGGCTCCCCTGGGCCTATCCCTGTCTCCATATTCTCCTATGTGTAAAAGAAACATAGGAAAAAACCATATGGTATGGGCGTAGGGGGTGAGGATATTAGTCACTGGAGTGTGAAAATTAACCATTTCTAAAATGTGTATAATTGTTTATAAAAATGAATGCAAAATTATATTTGGCAAAACTTGGAATGGTTTCTGCATTTCTCCTTGATGTATATGTGTGTGTGTGTGTATGCATGTTATATAGGTATATAATATGAGTGGATGGAGAGAGGTAAACATTTTAATGTCATCACCACCTACTGTTGCTTTGTGTTGCTTCTGCCCACATGGATTTGTCACCCCTCTTCCCCTGGGTGATGGAGATGCAAAGGATTACTCAAAGCCCATCTCTTCTGAGCAGTGAGAAGCCCTGAAGTGGTTAACTTCCCTGGGAATGCTCAAGCAAGAGCCAACCCTTCCATTTGGGAAATTAACACCGAATTGGGATTCTCTTCCTGCATTTATTTTCCAGACCAGAAAGTTACAGGAAGAGAATAAAGGTGGGGTTATAGTTTAACAATATAGGCTGGTAACTTTCAGTGAAACAAGCCAGATGACATTCCAGTAGACAATTAAGTGGTCTTATCAACACAAGCTTGATCCTAGCAAACATTCCTTCTTATAGCAATTTCTCAGTATGTTTACATAACAATCAGTAACTAGTCTGTCTTTGAGCCCGCAACCTGCTATGCCACAATTCTTATCTTGCAACAGAGACTTATACCCTGAGGAAAATTTCCTGCCCTTGCAAGGTCAATGTTTGAAACTGCAAGACTTTAGAAAACCAGGCCCTGTGAAGTACATATGCTTTATAGTATATTCCACAACCTACACTCTCATTTTATTGAATGATATTCTTCAGGGTTTATGTAGAAATCAAAGGGACCAATCTTAATAATAGAATGTAGTCTCTTCTTTCACTCAAGTTTAATTTCTTAATTGTTCACATAAATATGTCTAAATAAAAACATCCTCTCTCTAACAACAGAATCGATCACCTATGGCAGAACTGCCTAACTGGCATGCCAAAAAGGGAATAGGCAGCAGGTATGCTGATATATTAATCCTTGCAGGCCTCAGGGCTCCCAGATAGGGCTTGGATCAGTTGCACATGGGCCAGTTGCCCTCAGTGGTTAATGGCCTTGTCTGTTTAACCTAGGATGCTGTACAAATACTATTACTTCTATTGGTACTCTCAAGGGGAAAAGGTTGGAAAGAACTATCATAGCATCACTAGGTATTGTCATTATCAAGGTCTGAATATGTTCCATAATTATATGATCTCTCAATAATCTTTCCAAAGAAAAATACTGATCCTATACAAAAGCTTTTGTTGGTTCCCCATTACCTGTTAAGGAAAGCTCAAACTTCTTCTGGTTCTATTTAAGTTCATTTACTATCTGGCTCCAGGCTGCCTTCCAGGTCTATCTCCCACCAATATCCTTTCACATCCCACATAGGACTGCACTTTTCCCACCTCATTTCCACATGCTCAAATTCTACATGTTTCAAATGCAAATAACTCTATACAGCCTTCTTGATTCTTCCAACCAGAACTAATCTCTCCCTTTCTTAAGAAACCTCAACATTGTATTTGTCTCTCTCTATGGTCATTCCCATGTTCTAGAAGCATCTTATATCTTGGTGTTAACTAGGATTAAGCTCAGCTACATGTAACTGAAAATTACCAAATTATCTAAAGTAATAGTAGCTTAACAAATAATTTTTTTTCTCTTTCACATAAATGAAGTCCAGAAGGAGGCAGCTGAGAGCTTTTTCAGTGCTCTGTGGTGTCACCAACCTATGCTCTGCTATCGGCTGCTCTTCCTTCATTGGAGCATGGCTCCAACCTCATGGTCCAAGATAGTCGTTCAAGCTGGGGCCATTATATCTGCAGTCTAACCAGCATGAAGGAAAAAAGGAGGAAGAAGAACATCACCTTTGCACTTTAAGGACCCATTATAAAAGTTTTGTACAACACTTTCACTTATATGACATTAGCCAGGGTGGAATCACATGTCCATATCTAGCAACCAAGGCAGCTGAAAAATGCAACCTCCATTCCACATGGACACATGCCTAGTTAAAAAATATAGGAGCTATAGTACTAGGGGATAAAGAGAGGGTGATGTAGGTACAACTATTCATCTCTATTCCATTTACCTATGAGAAGAATAAAATTTTTGAAAGACAGATTCATATTTGATTTAACTTTATAATCCTAGAATCAGGAAAAGTGCCTTATATATGTTAATATTTAATAAATGAATACATGACTAAGAGTAAGGCAAGAGGTTATTAGCCCTTTGCCCTTTTATTGACCCCATCACTTCAAGTGACATTGAATGTTGTGCTTGAATATATCTGGGGCTGATTTTATTTTATTGTGCCCATGTGACTACAGGACATTGAGAACCAAAGTGATGTTTAAACGCAGATGGTCCCTCATTTATGATGATTCGATGGTTTGACTTATTTTTCAACTTTATGGGTTACATGAAAGCGACACTATTCAGTAGAAACCATACTTCGAATTTTGAATTTTGATCTTTTCCTGGGCTAGCAATAAGCAGTAGGATACTGTCTCATGATGCTGGGCAGCAGCAGTGGGCCACAGCTCCCAGTCACATGCTCATAAAGGCAAACAACTGATACTCTGTAGTGTACTGTGTGGCCAGATGATTTTGCCCAACTGTAGGCCAATGTATGTGTTCTGAGCACTTTTAAGGTAGGCTAGGCTAAGCCATGATGTTCAGCAGGTTAGGTGTATTAAATGCATTTTTGACTTATTGATACCTTCAATTTATGATGGGTTATTGGGTATAACCCCATTGTAAACTGAGAAACATCTGTGTAGGGAAATGGAAAGAGATCACTCCAAATATTTTGAGCAACGGGAATCTGGAAATCATATATATTCGATGTTTGTTAACACCAAATCTAAATGTCATTATTGGCAAGTTTATTGTCATGGTTCTGCTCCAACTAACTGTATGGCAGATTTGAAATGTAAAAATCTGCCCCTTGCTGGTTTTTGTAAGCACTGGGATTGTCAAATGTAAATTAAAATAAGAAGAGATGTGGATCACTCTCTCTTTTTTTTTAATCTCTGGGTCCAGTGACAGATTGTGTCACTTTGTCACTGATGGCTATTTGGACTCGAGGAAGCTTTCCAAAATATACTCCTCCATTCCCCACTCCCACTAGTGAAAGATGTTGGCTTAATCTCTGGGTCCAGTGACAGATTGTGTCACTTTGTCACTGATGGCTATTTGGACTTGAGGAAGCTTTCCAAAATATACTCCTCCATTCCCCACTCCCACTAGTGAAAGATGTTGGCTTTGGAGGAGGTAAGACATATTCCTTTAAAGGTCCCACATGCACTATAACTTATAATTTGATTTCTCTAGCTCCATCTTAGATTGAGATTTGGATGGAAGACTGTCCAATTTACTTCCACACTATTGGGAAGGAAGGCCTTTCGTTAGGGCAAGAATAGGAAGTAGAAGGAAGTGGGCACTACATACTGTGGGAATTTAAAAATAAATGGTATCTCTGTCTCTTACATTCTCTCAACAATGGCTGCAGTCTCCTAATTTTCTTCCTTTTATGTGCCTATCATCACAGAGCAAACATTATAATTAAAACTAAGATTTTAAAAATCTTTTTATGATATTTTAATTAGAAAAGTAATACAGGGCCGGCCTGGTGGCGCACTGCTACAGTGTGCCACTTGGGAGTGTGGCGGCGCTCCCGCCGAGGGTTCGGATCCCACATACAGACCGGTTCCCACTCACTGGCTGAGCGAGGGGCGGGCGCAGCACCGAGGGTTGCGATCCCGTTGCCGGTCCCGGTCAGGTACGGGCGCGACACTGAGGGTTGTGGTCCATTGCCGGACACGAAAAAAGACAAAAAGGAAAAAAAAAAAAGAAAAGTAATACATGACTACATGCTTATGCATAAGAACAGACACACTGACCAATGGAACAGAATAGAGAACCCGGAAATCAACCCACATACTTACAGACAACTGATATTCACCAAAGACACCAAGAACAGACATTGGGAAAAGACTATCTCTTCAATAAATGGTGCTGGGAAAACTGGAAACCCATAGGCAGAAGAGTGAAACTAGACCCATACCTCTTGCCAGATACCAAAATCAACTCAGGATGTATTATAAGACTTAAATATAAGACCTGAAACTATAAAACTCCTAAAAGAAAACACAGGAGAAACACTTCAGGAAGTAGGACTGGGCAAAGACTTTATGAGTATGACCCTCAAAACACAGCCAACAAAAGGAAAAATAAACAAATGGGACTATATCAAACTGAAAAGCTTCTGCACAGCACAAGTAATAATTAACAAAGAAAAAAGACAACCTACTGAGTGGGAGAAAATATTTTCTAGCTATATATCCAACAAAGGATTAATATTCAGAATATACAAAAAACTCAAACAACTTCACAATAAAAAACAAGACACCTGATTTAAAAATGGGCAAAAGAGCTGAATAGGCATTTCTCAAAGGAAGATATATGAATGGTCAAGAGACACATGAAAAAGTGCTCAACATCACCAGCATCACTCAGCATCAGGGAAATGCAAATCAAAACCACACTAAGATATCATCTCACCCCAGTTACATTGGCTATTATCAAAAAGATAGAAAAGAACAAATGCTGGCAAGGATGCAGAGAAAGGGGAGCCCTCCTACACTGTTGGTGGGACTGTAAATTGGTGCAGCCATTATGGAAAATGGTATGGAGTTTCCTCAAATAACTGCAGATAAAACTGCCATATGATCCAGCAATTCCACTGCTGGGTATATACCCAAAGGAAATCATGTCAAAGGGATACCTGCACTCCATGTTTATTACAGCTCTATTTACAATAGCCAAGAGTTGGAACCAACCTAAATGTTCATTGTCAGGTGACTGGATAAGGAAAATGTGGTACATATACACTATGGAATACTACTCTGCCATTAAAAAAATGAAATTCCGCCATTTGAAGCAACATGGGTGAACGTAGAGAAAATTATATTAAATGAAATAATCCAGGCACAGAAAGAGAAATATTGCATTTCCTCACTAAGTGGGAGCTAAAAAGATAAAAGAAAGGAAGAAAGAAAGATACAACAGTCAAAATAATACATTGAACTTTCAAAGGCAGAGAACAGAACCGAGGCCACCAGAGGTAGGAAAGGAGGAGAAGAAGGGGTATGAGGGAGGAATTGTTAAAAGGCCACGAAAAACAGTTACATTGTATAATATTAAATATACTAATTATCCTGATTTGAGTACCACATATTGCACATAGGTATTGATATTCAACTCTGTACTCCACAGATATGTACAATCAACTATGTTTCAATAAGAAGAAAAACAAAAAAGTAATAAAACTAAGATTTTATTAAGTTTTGATGAAGTTCAGAAGCTTAATCTTCTATGTACTGACTGGAAGAGTCAGTTGAATTCACCCATTCATTCAGCAAATGTCCGTTGAGTGGCGATAATACAACTAACACCAATGTCTAAAAAGAATGCAAAGATGAATCCCATGTCAGATTGCCTCTAGGAAGATGACAAGCTAATCACACAAAATGAGTATAAGAGGTATTGATTGTCATTAGGTTCAGACATGAGTAACAGGGAAACTCAAAATAGCAATGGCTTAAAGAAGATATTTTTCTTCCATTTTAAGTTTAGAGGTGGTGAGCCATGGTGACAGGGTTTCTCTGCCATGTCTAGTCATGTCTGGCTTTAATTTCAAGGATCCTTCATAGTTCCATGTTGTTTTTTGGGGTTCCAGGCTTAAAGGTCAGTCAGCACAAGAGGAGAAGGGGAAGATGATCTCTATAGCCTCGTGTTAGCTTCCCAGTGCTGCTGCAACAACGTGCCACAAATTTGGTGGCTTAAAACAATGGAAGTTTATTCTCTTACAGTTTTGGAGGCCAGAAATCTAAATCAAGGTGTGGACAATCAGTTGAGGTATGGACAGAGCTGTGTCTCCTCCAAAGACTGTACTGGAGAATTCTTCCTTTGCTCTTCCAGCTTCTTTTGGCTCCAGGTATTCCTTGGCCTGGGACTGCATAACTCCAATCTCTGCCATCTTCACATTGCCATCTCCCCAGCATGTCTCTGTGTCTTAAATGCCCCTCTGCCTTTCTCTTATAAGGACACTTGTCATTGGATTTAGGGCCACCCTGTCTGAATCCAGGATGATCTCATCTCAGTATCCTTCACTTAATTACATCTGCAAAGACCCTTTTTCCAGTTTCCAGGTGGACAAAACTTTTGGGGCACCCCTATTTAACCCAGTATTCCCTCTCACTTTAGTAATGCTTCCTAAAAGTTGTGCTCAGCACTTCCACTTTTACCCCATTCAATAACACTTATTTAGCATTTATATCTAACTACATGAGTAGCTGAGAAATGCTGTGTTTATTCAATGGACATGTACTCAGTTAAAAACCAGGAGTTCCATTAATAATTACAAGCGAAAGTGATATAGTTTTACTAAAAAATTACTTAGAAAATGTTAGATTACTACAATACTCCGTTCATTTGAGCCAATGCTCAATTCTGTTAGATTTGTATGCTTTATAAAAATAGAAAAGTAATAACCTCATATGGAGCAGAAACTGTAAAAGCCCTGCTGGGAATTTGGTACACAACCAATTCCATAATTGCCACATTTTCTTAAGGTGTTTGTGAGGTTTTGTGAAGCTGGTTTCTAAGAGCCTCTTCAGCTCCTCCTGCAGTTGCTTCTCTGGGCTTCAACTCTAGTTCCTAATATATTCTAAGAGTCTCAGAATTGATTTTTAATCAAGAAAGAAATCAGTTTACCTTTGAGAAGGAAAATCTGTCAAGCTCACAGACCTGTAATTTGGGGGCAATAAAGTGTTCCTCTTTGAAAAGAGGCAATAGACTATATACTTAGTCCAATCATATGGAATAAGTGCTATAGAGTTGAGAAAGTACATAAATAAAGCCTGTGGGTTTTAAATAAACTGTACTACATGAAGAGCCATTTCTGGGACTCAGAAAGCAGAAATCAGAAAGCAGCCTGATATTCAAAGTTCTGGGCCATGGATCTTGGTTTATAAAGCTGAGAAGAGTAAAGCCCCCAAAATATCAGTGAAGATCAAAGCATCTGCAAGAAACTCTTCTAAGCCTATTGACTAAACGCATTGCCATTGTAGTCTTAGAAATTTCTCTTCTTGTCAAGTTTTCCGTCAAATTTGTGTCTTCACACAAAGATTATGTAAGTGTTGTTTTGTTTTGTTTTGTGAGCCAATAATACATTTAGTTTAGATATCTGTTCAAAATTATTTTGGCTGACCTAAAATTTTTCTTCACCACCTTTGCTTGGCTAGGATTGCTTTTTCCCACCCTACTAAGGATCTTGTTTTGCATCCAAAAGTTCAATGTGTCCCCTTAAAGGAGAAGCTTGCACTTGCTGAATGTCACACAGATAAAACTCGTTTCAACGAGCTCATGGGAGGAAGTGATAGGTGAAACAGAAACCTCTTTCTCAAGGTACATGAAACAGAATTTTTAAAAATCAATCCTTGGATGTCAAAAAGTTACCAGTCAAGTTTAGATTCCTATGTCCATTTTACTGATCTTGACTCTGAACTGCCCATCAGGGCAGGCTCTGGAATACGAAGGGAAAATGAATCCTTTCCTTCTTGTCCAAAGTATCCAACTCGAGGATGTTAGTCATCAAAGAGCCAGTAACTCCAAGCTATAAAACTCTCACCCCCCGAGTATATCATATGCTTAGTTTTTCCAGATTTATTGCCATTTAGCAAATCCAGGTGCTGTTTATAGCTAAATTTTGTGAGGACTTTTCCAGTGAGCAGTCAGTGTCCTACAAAGCCAATTCCCAATTTTTAGAAGCCTTTTTAAATTTCAGTACTCCTAAACTTTAATATGGTAATATTAGTCAGACTTATGGGAACTGCAAAAAAGGAAGTCTAGTTTTCTCGGCAAAATTTTGAAATAAAAAACTTTTTGGTACCCTTTTAATATCTAGTCTAGTATCCTAGTCCACCCCGATTTACAATGTCAGTATCTTCTTCCTGCCCTAAGTTCCCATTGGAGGACTCCTCCAAGGCCCATCCCACTCTCCAGTGTACTCTCTGTTCCAGATTGTCCTACCTCCCCCAACCCCCAATCCAAACTCAGATTTTAACCCACAGCTTTCTCTTGGGTATTATGAGGAAAGCAATCTGACTGAATTAATTTGAATTCTGTATCAGTGAGTAACAGTTTCTTCAGGTTCAAGATGTTTACATTATTAAAGGAAAATGTTTGTTACCCAAGAACAGCTAATTGGGAGAATTTCATAAATCAAATGGGTTCAGCTGGATTACTTTTAATGTTCCCTTGTGATGTTCTTTAACTTTATAACTAAATAAATGTTGTATAAGGGAAAGATACTTTGGCCACGGGCTATCAGGTTCTGGTTCTCAGTTTCTACAGCCTTTTTCCTCCCATAGCTGGGCTATCCCAGGCTCAGCACAACTGTAGTCCTTAGGACCAGTCTGGACTTTAGGCTGGAAACACGTAAGAAGCTCTAAACCAGCGCCATCCTAGAAATAGAATGTGAGTCACACGTGTAATTTTAAATTTTCTAGTAGCCATATTTTAAAAAGTAAAAAGAAACAGGTAAATTTATTTTAATAATATGTTTTATTTAACCTGATATATTAAAAATATTCGACATGTAATCAATATAAAATTATTAATGTATATTTTACACGATTATTTTCATAGTTTTTGAAATCTAGTATGTATTTTACACTTACAGAACATCTCGATTCAGACTAGCTACATTTCATGTGCTTAATAGTAGCTACATGTGACTGGTGGCTTCCATATTGAACAGTGTAGTTTTAGACCATGACTCTCTGCCTTGGCTGTGCATTAGAATAATTTGGGGACCTTTTAAATGCCCTGATATTCAAGTCAACCCCCAGACTCATTTAATTAGAATTTATCGGTGTAGAATCTGGCCTCAGGATTTTTTTTAAAGCTATCCAGGTGATTATAATGGGCAGCTAAGGTTGAGAACCCTCTAGACTAGTGTTTCTCAAATTTTGCTTACAACATTTTTGATAGTTTTCATTTTAAAAAGCAATGTCCAGTCTCCACCCCCAGAGATTCTGATTTTAATTGGTTGAGATTGGGTATTAGGCAAAGATACTTGTCTAAACTTCCTTGAGTGCTTACAACATATTAGCTCGAAAGAGAAACATTGGCTGACACTTAAACTTGGTTATCTATCAACTCCTTTTCCAGTGCTCTTCCTGATCACCTGGTAACAGGCTTCTACCTTGTTTCCAAGACCCACTTCCCAAACTGTACTCTCAGACTTATACCTAGATACTTGTTTTGGTTTCCCTACCTACGACCCTACTGAATAACCAGTTAGTGTTCCATTTCCATAGGTCTGTAGTCCTTTGCCTTTTTAGTTTCTGTCTCAGGCACTAGGATTCTCTTTCCAAGATCCCAACCAGTGAATGGGTGACTTGCTGACATACTTTTTTGTTAGTAGTTGTCTGTCTGCTGGGACTATATTTTATATCTTTTTTTTTGTTATCATTATATATCAATATGATATCTATATCATTGCACTTGGTTGCTCATTGGACACTTTCTCTCACCTCAATAGATTTCCTTGTCCAAAGCGGTTTGACTCCATTACCACCTACTGCCTGTCTTTATCCACTCCAGATGCCAGGACTTCCTCAGCCTTCAGCTGGGTTTATCACCTCAGCACATGCACACCTACTATTATATCCAGGTCATATGTTCTCTCACTCTGCCCCATTCTGATGTGGCCAGTCAGATCTCAACAAAGTACAAGAGAAGAAATGTACTTATGATAGATGCACATTTTGCCAGGCAGTCCTCCCTCCCTGGAAGCCCACACTAGAGTACTTTCTTTACACTGTTGATACCCTTTATCAGTTCCTCCCCTAGTTCTACTTTTGTGCCAAACTACACTTATGATCCTGTGATCTTTCTCTTGTGAGTGGCATCTCAGGATCCACTAAGCTAGGAGCATCTGGGACTCCTTGGCTTCTTTGTTTCCTACCTCCAATTGGCCACATTGTTCTTTTTCTATTCTACCAACTTCTTCCATGCTGTGACACACAGATCCTGCATTTATCTCCTTGAAGTTCTCTCTCTAAAATGCATCGAAACATCGCACACTTGCTTAAAACTTTTGCTGGCTCGCATTTACCCACAAAGGTAAGTATAAATTTCTAAGCATGGTACAGAACAATAAAATTAATATGGTATTGCCAGGACTGTGTTAAGAACCTCCCATGTTTCGTTTGTCCTCAATCTTTTGTTTTCAGCCTCACCATCTAACACTTCTGTGTGTACCTCTGTGTAGTCATCCTGAGCACACACTGTGCATTAATGTACTTTCTCCATGTTTCTGTTTGTTCTTCCTGGAGTACTCTTCCTCTCATTTGTTGCCAGGGAAATATCTATTTATCATTAGAGTTCAAATGCAATAGGAGAACTCCAATTTTAGAGTTCATTCTGAAATCCTGCAATTCTACATTCTTCCTCTGTGGGTCCTTAGAACATTGTGCTGAATTACATTCTTAGCACTAACTGAATTATTCATAATTTAGGTTCATTTATATGGAACTCTGTGAATTCTTTTACCCAGTTAGAATGTAAGCAGAAATTTCTTATCTCTGTGTTCTCATCCCTGGCACATGCTAGGTGCTCAATAAATGTTATGTATAGTTATTATATAAAATAATCACAGTTTCATTTATATGGAACTGTCTGAATCCTTTTATCTTCACCCACTGAGGAGTTAATTGCTGGTCTGCATTCTGAAAGCATTTAATCAGAAAATTTATGAAGATTTTAGTCCCAAGTTTCTTTTTCTATTCTTTCTTCTTGTCACAAGCATCTTTACCCAATCAGCCAATGATATTTATTGCCTCAGAAAAAGCCATGATAGAAGCTGAAATAGTTAATACTGATTCCTGATAATTTATGGTAAAGATCAATAATATGTCAAAGCATGCTGGTCTGCAAAAACTGAGCAATTTAACTTAAACTATTTTAGGTCCCCAACAAGTCAGAGCTTGGAAAACTGAGCAAAATTTATACCAGAGTCTTTCAAACTGCTTTTTGACAGTAACTCACAGAAATTAAATACATTTTACATCTTGATTTGGTGTAACACACACACACATGTAAAACAGAAGGTTTACAAAACAGTATTTATCCTACATGATAGAGCAGTATTTTCTATTCTGTTTGATTCTATTTAATTTTAACAAAAATAAATTGATTTTATAAACTACTACAAAGTCACAATTTATGGTTTGAAAAATCTTTGGTGTGTACTACAAATCAAAAAGCAGGAATAATTTACTATTTAATGCCAGGGACTCTTTCTCACCACTATGAACAGAGAGAAAATTTTCGGCCAGCTGTCAAAAAGATGATGAAAGGGGCATGAGTAGGATTTATAATCTGCCTTAGCTAGAAAGCCCCAACAGGTTGAGGATAAATTCAAGAAAAACTTAGAAGAAGAACACAGGCCTCTTAGAGAAGCTTTGCAGGAACCCTGGTACTGATAGCACATTGACAACCACAGGTGAAGTGGCTGTCTGGATGTGGAGCCTGAAGTCACCCTCGCAGAAGCCCGCACATTCCAGCATGGGAAGGGAAAACAGCTGATTGTCCTTGAGCTCTCACGGGGTGTGTAGGAGAACTGAGAGGCCTTGGGGACTAGAAAAGGCCTGATACTAGTAGGAGAAAACCTCCAAATGCATGGGCTCAGACACCACAGCGGGCACCATGAATATCAGCAGCAGATGCCTAAAGGCCAAACAAGGGCAGCTAAGACACAGCAAATGCCAAATTATGATGCCTGAACACCAGATGGGACAAGAGACATCTAACCAGAGCACAGCTTGTGCACCAGATATTCCCTATCCTCACCTTCAACACACAAATATACCAGGGTGATACACAAATCCCCAGGATATTTAGTTCATTTGGGAGAGAGAAGGGAAAACCAAAAGGAGGAAGAGGAGAAGGAAAACTCTATTTTCTCTTACTACCTACCTTAAAGACATTAAATTTTAAAGAAGAATTTAAGATATTGAAGTGGCAAGAGTATGAGATTTCCATCATCATTTCTGCACATTTGAATAAAGATTGCAAGTTTTAAACCTACCAAACGCAACTGTGAAAGTGATGTATTATCTAACGGCTAGTGTCTTCCATCATTCATACCTGTCATCAGCAGAGGTCTTCTGATTGATATACATAAGGATGAAAATTTTGACATTCATCCTGTCTACTTGAAACAAAGCCACTCAGGGGGAGAAGACCAACTTCTGACAGCGACCTCATAATGGCAGTTGGGGGCACTACAGCAGACAGGCCGAGGAGGGTAGAGCAGGAAGGCCCATCAGTGGGGATGACATTAATCAAGAACAAGCCTGGGTTACAGAGGGGGACCAGAAACAAAGGGCTTGACCAACACTGTGAGGAAGAGCAATGGCTGGAGCAGGATCCCAAGAGAGGACACTTGCAGAGGTACTTAGGGGACTTAAGAGGACTGCACAATGCGGAGGGACGAAGGTCCAGTCCCAGGTGTCCAGGGAGAAAGACTCCTAACACCTCCACTGTTATCAACTTCTTCCACTACACTCGTTTCTCTGCAGACAATGTACCTCATAGTGGATGACAAATCTTCTCATTAGCATCCTTACATGTTCTTTGGCCATCCCTGCCTGCAAACTTTCAACTCAGTACCAATTGTACAATTTGTCCTTTTCTCTCTTTTCTTTTCTTCTCCTTCTCCTTCCTCTTCTTCTTCTTCTTCTTTTTTTTTCCCTTGTCATAGCCAGGCTGCAAAGCACAGATGTAAACTGTTGCCTAACTGTATAGAATGGAGCCATTCCAAATATAAGCTCCCCAATTTCAGTTGGTCCTTGAATACTGTGTGAAAAGTCCTTTTAAAGATGTCGTGTGTTGATATACATTCTCCCCAAAGCTCTAGTCATCTGCCAGTCCTCTTTATTTACTTTTTATTTATACGTAATAGCTGATATTTATTGAGCACTCCTTGTGATAGGTGTTTTACAAGCATTATCTCATTTAATCATCACGACAACCCTATGACAGGTACTATTATTAACCTTATCTTACAGGTGAAGTAATTTAAGATTTGAAGCATAAAGTCATTTGCTCCAGGTTGCAGTTAGAGAGCTAGGGTTCACATCGACCCTTTCTGATTCTAGAAAAAACTCATTTCAACCACTAGGCGGCTTTGCATACTTTTCAATAGGCTATTGTACACTTTCACTGTTCTCTCCTGAAGTTCCCTGGGACTCCTGCTCTGCAGTTCTTTCCAGCAGGTGTCCTTAACTTTCTACAGCAATGCAGGAGTAGAGGCTGACAGACTGGAACAACTATTTACTCCTTCTCCTGCTACCTATACATACCTACACATACCCCCATCATCTCTCCCCCAGGATGTATGTGAGAATTTTCAAGTCCAGATTCTACCCTCTTTTTCTAGGTCTTACTTTATCATTTATTTTCTCCTATATATTTTTTTCATTTTATTATTTATTTATTTATTTATTTTTAAAGTTTATTTATTTATTTATTTATTATTATTATTTACATTCTAAGATGATGTTGTGGAGCAGTTGGGAGGGAAGGGGAGAGAAGGGTAGGGAGAGGAGGAAGAAGGAGAGAGGGGGTTGTGGTAAAGGCCCATGGTACCCCCCTCATTCCAGCAGGGGATCCCAGGGGGCTTCTGGTGGAGACTCAGTTGTGGCTGGGTTGGATTTGGACTTTGGGGGGACCTCCTTTATTTTTAAACCTCTCCCTACCAGCTCTTTCCTCACAGGCTATAAATGAGGTCAAATCTTCCTAATCTAAAAAAAGTAATTGATTTGGTCATTCCCTTTAGCTACTTCCATTTTTCACTTTCATAGCCAATCTTCTACGCCTCTGGTGTCAACCCTTGAGATTGTGAGACTCATGAGGACAGAGACCACATTTGTACTGTTTACTATTCAACCCACCACCCTCCATGCTAAGCACAGTTCTTAGCCTTGCAGGCTTGTGCTAAAGTTTTGTTAAACTAATGAAAGTATGCACGAATGAATGGAAGATTATGTGGCAGCTGTTTTCATTACCATCTCATTATTTCACTGAGGGGGAGATGTTTCCATGGTGATGCTGAACTGCATAAGTAGAGATTTTACTACGCTGAGCTTTTATCTACTCAGTGTACCAGTTAGAGGGGAATTGAGCTAGAACCTTTCCAACAGGAAAAGGATTTGTAGATCTTCCTTCTGTTTCCTGTATCTGTCTACGTTTTTTTCAATGAAGGTATGGTATAATTATGAGTTCTTAACAGATGGGAGTTGATGAAGAAACCCATTAGTTTTTCCTTTTATTCTAATTAACTTGCCCTTTTAACATATTCATGGGAATTTCCAGAACAGCATTACATAGGACAATTTACTAGCCCAATTATTTTTTTTAATAACCCCACCAGGAAAAGAAAATTTGGAGTGCCAGGAAAAATTCTGGATGGGAACTGGCCCAATTATTAATGTAATTATTGCTTAAGCTTTGCTTCCAAAGTTGTCATTGCCTGCAGAAACAAAGGTCACAACAGCATTGACATGATTGTATAATACCTTCCCCCCATGTGAATGAGTGACGCTCACTTTCATTAATTGCTTTGTACTTAATCCTACGTTTGCAGGAGAACTTTATTAATACATTTCTTCTTGCAATAAGCCTTTAATGATTTGATCTACACTGAAAGTAAATCTCTCCATGGCAGCAAATTCTTTTTTCACCATTTGCTTTTGGTGAAATCTGACTACGTTTGTCTAACACTTAAGTTCTTAGGATGTAACAACACTGTGCTAACTGAAGTAAAAAGGCAATTCATAGCCAATCTTCTACGCCTCTGGTGTCAACCCTTGAGATTGTGAGACTCATGAGGACAGAGACCACATTTGTACTGTTTACTATTCAACCCACCACCCTCCATGCTAAGCACAGTTCTTAGCCTTGCAGGCTTGTGCTAAAGTTTTGTTAAACTAATGAAAGTATGCACGAATGAATGGAAGGACTAAATAAGATTTCCATGCACAGTATGTTTTTGAAAACTCATTATTTTTCCTATTTATGCCTATTTCTCCTTCCATAACAATTTCCTCTCCCTTATGGTGTACATGCAGCAAGTTACCATCTGAACCCATTGTATCAAACAAGTAAGCTTATGTGATATAATAATGAAAACATTTAAATTTGTCTCCCACGCTCCTTTGAAATATTTCCTCTGGGACTAGTTTTCACCTTATCTGTTGGAATCTAGGGCAAGACTCATAATTTTCTGGTCACTTTTAGTGACTGGCTGTGTCATGGCACCGAAGGCCCAGTCTCCCAGGGGCTGAAGTAAAGCATTCACTCAACAAAAATGACTCTCTCCTTAAGGGAGATTTTTAGGCCAATTGTGTATGTTTGTGTTTATGCACAAAAATACACATATGTTCATATATACACATATGTGATAAATATATTTAAATATGAATGTAATGTAAATTATATATAAATTTATACACACGCACATACACATATATATTACAAGCTATATATATATATATATATATATGTATATATATTGTCTATGTTGTTATATTTCCTTATTATTTGCCTGAGTGCTTTATATGGAAACCTGTTTCTCTCTCTTGTCTAAGACCTTTTGGATTCATACCTTTTAATGTGGATTTCTCCACAGGACAGTTTTTCTTTTATGTCTCTTTGCTCTATGTGTCCAAGTCTATTAGCCAGTTCCAAAATGTGGGCCCAGATCATCTTTGAAGGGGAGGCTGTAATTTCTACTCACTTGGGATTGCTTTCAGCAAAGG
>NW_007730637.1:144943-169373 GCF_000696425.1 Galeopterus variegatus
GGATCGCAAACCTCGGTGCTGCGCCCGCACCTCGCTCAGCCAGTGAGCGGGAACTGGTCTGTATGTGGGATCCAAACCCTCCGCGGGAGGGTCGCCGCGCTCCCAAGTGGCGCACCGTAGCAGTGCGCCACCAGCCGGCCACACACTGATTGAATATTAAGGACACCATTAAATAAATGCACCAATAAGATAAGTACATTGGAGCATGCTCAAACCAATTATGGCATGGAGTTTTAATATAGATTTATCTATGACTTGATCTCATGGAGTTTGATAATCAGAAGAATTTTTATTCATATAATTACTGATATATTAATATTGCTATAGAGATTTTCTCACCATGGAAAATTTTCAGCAAATGTAAGCCAATAGGTGGTGCATAAGGATTCAATGTAACAGAACACCTCTTCAAGAACTCTTATGTGTCGGACACAGTGGTAGGTTTATCCCTATGTTTCCTTATTTATTCTTTGCAGCAGCATAAAGTGGATATTACTGTTTCCTCTTAAATGATGATAAAATCAACGTTTTGTATTTTTAGGCAGCTCATCAAATATCAAACAGTCAGTATTAAAACTGTGGTTCAAATCTGGTGTTCATTCGATTGTTTCTAACATCTGATGAGAAGGAATTATGTAATTATGGTAGTCACTTAGTCTCTACATAAACTAGGAAAGTTATTGGGTAGGGGGCTTTCTGAATAATTATAGGGTGAGAGCATGATGGAGAAGCATAGAGTAAATCACAAGATCTAGCACAAAAAGCAGCTTTTATGAAGCATTCTATATGTTAAAACACAATATTCAGCAGTACTTTGGACAAATAAATCACATATTAAAATGCAAAACAGAGTTTTAGTACATGAAGATTGGTTTGGAGGGCAGTTCAAGCTTTTGCATAGTTTCTCCTCTCCATGAGCCCTCATTTCAAATCAAAGAGCATTAGAATTGTTCATTACTGTTTGTTCTAAGCTGCTTCTATTTCAACCAAAGTCCCAGTTCTAGGGCAGTAACATCTTCTGTACATGAAATGTAACTCAACTGTTCTCTTTCCTGAGTATTCAGACATGGCACACATAGATAATGCCATAACTTGCACATTTGAAGTTAAGTATAGATTCAAGACATGATGGTCTTGCCTTAATATCCCATTTAGACTTCAACATTCTATTTTATTAACCCACTGAACCAGATTAGGTAAAATTTAGTCTTTATTTATTAGAATGTTCTTCTTTACATTCCCTGAAAAACTCTGTTTTCTAAATTTTAAATTTAAGGAAAATTTTGGAATCAATGACACAGATGAAGAAAGAGAAGTGTATTGACATAGGGTTATCAGGTTATCCTCTGACCAGGATATTTCCAAAATTTGCAAGATGAAATTAACACAACCAGAGTGTTCAGTCAAGTGGTTATGGAATTGAGTCCTTTGAAAATTGTAATTATAGACAAAGCAGAGCTCCATTTGACTGGTAGCCAAGTGTCACCTGGTACTATTTTTGTACAGTCTATTATTATCAAGAAATGTCTTCACAGAAAGTGAAAGTATAATGACCTTTCAGTCCTCCAAATGTGGATAAGAGCTCAATGTCAAAATACATTGCTATGTCTTGCCACATAGCTAGAAAGAAAATTAATAAAAATTTTATGTGGGCAGATGGAAATGCTTAAGCCAGTTTTACAAACCAATTACTTTTCAGTTCCAAAAACCTGTAACTCGTTCGAGATTTAATACACTCTGAACAGCCTCAGAACTCCTTGAAGAATAATAATTCAAACTTAATGTAGAATGTAAATTGACTACTATTTATGTGTTCTTTAGTTTCTAGATTTTTCGGTTAAGGTAAATTATAATTCAGGGCCATGCAGGAGATGCCTTTATAAAATATGTTTTCTGCTGATTGGCCTTTTTACAAAGACTTATGCACATATTTTTAGTGATATAGTACCGTTGCTATTAGGGGGCCTGATTCTGCATTCCTAGTTCAGAATAAATGCCCTGAGAATCCTGGATAAAGACAGCTGAATTTAGGATCAAGAAAGAGGGCTTTATTTTAGTGTATGTCATGGCTAAACCTTCAGAATTATAATCTACAGGATTTTTTCTGTTGTTTTTACTTAGTAAAGCTACTGATGTCTAGATCAAAGAATACACTTTACTGTTTCATTTTAAATAATTTTTTCTTACAGTGTAAATAATATGTGCTCAGAGTATGAAAATTTTAAAGAAAGAGATAAACTAAAAAGAAAATAAAATCATTCATAATCCCACCACCCGGAGGTAGCCATTGTTAATAGTTTAGTATTTAATATTTGTATGATAATATAATTAATATATTTTAAATAATCGACATAATATTTTATTAATAAGTGTTAAAATTTTAGCATCTTTAATATTTTTTAAATTGCAATGTATCATACAATAATTTTCCCTTAGTAAGCAATATATTTTAAATGTTTTTCTATGCCTTCAATAAGTAATGACCATGAAAATATTAAATACTAAATATTAAGTGTTCAATTTTATGGATCTATAATTTTTGTTTTATTATTCCCTAAAAATGTTTGAAAATTTTAGATATCTAATTTTTAATTCTAAATTAACATTTAAGTTTTTTTTATCATGAGTTTAATAGTTGCAAAGTGTACCATTTCCACTGTGTTAAAATATTAACATTTTAAATTAAAACTGTTACAGTACTCTTAAATATAGCTGATGATAACTAATATCAAAGTGATTTGATGCTTACAATTATGCATTTGAGAAATGCATCAACAAGATCCTTTGGTCAGAAAGTATATATTGTTCCTTTTTCTCCTTATACCCATATTTTCATACATCCACCCCACTAATTTTTTATCCTAATATGATCTATTTTTATGTTTAAAAGTATGTAGCTTGTGAAAAAATTTGTTGGTTACATCTCTACACCTCTCTGAAACAAAAATATGCACATAAAACAACATTTAAAAAGGTATTTCTTGTTGATAGCCATAAAATTCTAAGTATTAACAAATTTTATTTTGGATTAAGTTATGATTACATTTAAAAGCCAAATATGACAAACCCACCATCAATATCATCCTGAATGGAGAAAAGCTTTCAAGAGTGGGAACAAGACAAGGATGCCCACTCTCACAACTCCTATTTAACATAGTATTGGAAGTACTAGCCAGAGAAATCAGGCAAAAGAAATAAAGGGCATCCAGATTGGAAAAGATAAAGTCATATTGTCCCTGTTTCCAGATGACAGGATCCTGTATATAGAAAAGCCTAGAGACTCTACAAAAAAACCTCTTAGAATTGATAAATGATTTTAGTAAAGTTGCAGAATACAAAATCAACACACTAAAATAAGTAGAGTTTTTATATTCCAACAATGAGCTACCAGAAAAAGAAATCAAGAAAGCTAGCCATTTATAATAGTCACCATAAAAATAAAATGCCTAGAAATCAATTTAACCAAGGAGGTGAAAGATCTCTACAATGAGAACTACAAATCACTGTGGAAAGAAATTGAAGAGGACAGAAAAAGAAGGAAAGACATCCTATGCTCTAGGACTGGAAGAATTAACATGTGAAAATGTCAATACTACCCAAAGCATCTATAGATTCAATGCAGTCCCCATTAAAATACCAATGACATTCTTCATGGAAATATAAAAAAACATCCTAACATTCATATGGAATAACAAAAGACCCTGAATAGCCAAAGCAATCCTGAGCAAAAAATAAATAATAAAGCTGGAGGCATAACACTACCTGACTTCCAATTATATTACAAAGCTCTAGTAACCAAAACAGCATGGTACTGGCATAAAAAACAGACACTCAGATCAATGGAACAGAGTAGAGAAGCCCAAAATCAACCCACAAACTTACAGCCAACTGATCTTCAACAAAGGCATCAAGAACAGACATTGGAGAAAAGACTGCCTCTTCAATAAATGGTGCTGGGAAAACTGGACATCCATGTGTAGAAGAATGAAACTCGACCTGTAACTCTTGCCATATACAAAATCAAGTCAAAATGAATTAAATACAATACCCAAAACTATAGAACTATTAAATGAAAACACAGGGGAAACACTTCAGGAAGTAGGACTGGGCAAAGACATGAGTATGACCCCAAAAGCATAGGCAACAAAAGGAAAAATAAACAAGTGGGATTATATCAAACTGAAAAGCTTCTGTACAGCAAATGAAACAACTAACAGAGCAAAAAGACAACCTACAGAGTGGGAGAAAATATTTGCCAGCTATTCATCTGACAAAGGATTAATACCCAGAATATACAAGGAACTCAAACAACTTCACAGAAAAAAATAACCCAACTAAAAAATGGACAAGAAGCTGAATAGGCATTTGTCAAAGAAAGATATACAAATGGCCAACAGACACATGAAAAAATGTGAACACCACTCAGCATCAGGGAAATGCAAATCAAAATCACACTAAGATATCATCTCACCCCAGTTACACTGGCTATTATCAAAAATATAGAAAAGAACAAATGCTGGCAAGGATGTAGAGAAAGGGGAACCCTCCTACACTGTTGGTGGGACTGTAAATTGGTGCAGCCATTATGGAAAATGGTATTGAGGTTCCTTAAATAGCTACAGATAAAACTGCCATATGATCTGGCAATTCCACTACTGGGTATATACCCAAAGGAATGGAAATCATCATGTAGAAGGGATACCTGCACTCCCATGTTTATTGCAGCTCTATTTACAGTAGCCAAGAGTTGGAACCAACCTAAACGTTCATTGTCAGATGACTGGATAAGGAGAATGTTGTATATATACACCATGGAATACTACTATGCCATTAAAAAAAAAATGAAGTGCTGCCGTTTTCAGCAAAATATAAAAATTATGTTAAGTGAAATAAGCCAGGCACAGAAAGAGAAATACTGCATGTCCTCACTCATAATAGGAGCTAAAAATATAAACGAATAAAAGAAAGAAAGATATAACAATCACAATAATACATTAAATTTTCAAAAGGAGAGAACAGAATATAGGTTCCCAGAGGTGGGAAAGGGGGATACCAGAGGAATTGGTAAAGGGTCATGAGAAAAAATTACATTGTATATTGTTGAATATACTAATTATCCTGATTTGAGCATCACATATTGCACACAGGTATTGAGATTCATCTCTGTACCCCACAGATGTGTACAATCAACTGTTACAATTTTTAAAAAGATTACATTTAATATGAAATAATTGATCAAAGAAATCTAAACATGTTACAATTTTTATAAATTATTATTAAACATCAACAGTAATATTTTATCAGAAATGCATTTTTAATATGATAGATGCATGGCTTTTTTTTTCAGTAGAGTGAATATCCATGGATAGATATGCCTTATTTTTAAAATCAGACAAGTTTTAGTGGAAATGAACAAAAAAAATCACTAAATGAAAATCTAGAAATTGATTTTTTTAAAAACTGTCAATACTTGTGTTCCATATGGAGCACCTTCAAGTATTCCCAGAGATTCTGAACCTTAGTTTGGGCACCACTGTTGTACTGGTTCTTTAACAGTAAAATATCTGCCTAAATATTAACTTCAGTGATTAATGCGAAATCATATTTGTTTTTAAGATGGCTTCTCAGAGAGAAAATCTCAACAATCCTAAATTTATGTATATATTTATGTAAATTAAAAATAATCCTGGGCCGGCCCGGTGGCGCACTGCTACAGTGCGCCGCTTGGGAAGCGCGGCAGCGCTCCCGCCGAGGGTTCGGATCCCACATACAGACCGGCCGCTCACTGGCTGAGCGAGGTGCGGGAGCAACACCGAGGGTTGCGATCCCGTTGCCGGTCACGAAAAAAGACAAAAAGGAAAAAAAAATAATAATAATCCAGCGATAACAATTTATGGTAGGTAGAGACTAGCTCAATCTCCTGGGTATAGATGGAAAGCTGAGAGGCCCAGAGAGGGAAAGGACTCTTCCCATTCCACCCATATAGTAGTAGCAGAATACCTAGGATTGGAACCCAAGTCCCTTCTTTCATGGACCACAGAAAAATTCTCTTCCATTTATTCTTTAAAATCCATCCTCAATACAGTTTCAAATTAGAATTCAAGAACTGCCAAGTGATAGGTACAGAGAGCCCAGTGAAAAGGCTTCTCTACAGAGAAGGCTCTGACTAGGAAATTCATGTAAATTTCACAGAACCTGAATTCTGGTGTTGTCACCATCTTCATTTATTCTTCACAGCTTTTATCCATGTCTCTTTCCTTGGCTTCTGTCTTTGTAATTTTCCCTGTTGGTCTTTGGAGTCTTTAGCTTCTGTTCTCCTAGAAGCTGGCCTGAGCTTTTCTTACCACATATAGTGCTTGCCTTGACCTTTCTGTTTGGGGCTCTACTGAGCTGCTTTTGGGCTGGGTCCGGGTGGGTCTTCTGAATCCAAGGACGCTCTGGAGACCCCCAGCAAGTGCTGTGGAGCTTTACTAATGCCACACTTCATGTAGTCTTTTGGTCTTTTCCTCATTTTGCACACCTTTTTGAATGGTGTCTCCCATCACCTGCACCTTTCCCCATCAGACTCTCTTTTGACTGCTTCACAGTTTTTGTTTACGTATGCTTTTTGCTTCTTCACTACTTCCATTTCCTTGTGGCCTCTCTCTGCCTCATGACCACTCTTTGTACATCCCTTCAGCTTTAGTTTCACTGCCTGATTCCTTCAATATTCACAATTGCAATTTCGTTAAAGCAAGATTCTGATTGACCCAGCTTATTCCTGCTTCATCAGGGGTTTATATGCCAAGCTATGCTGAGCTTCTGGCCACATCATAGATAGACTAGCTTCCTGTAGGGCAGAAGCTCATTCTTGGTCCAATCAGATTTGGTGAAGGTGGGGGGTGTCACTGGAGGCTTGAGGCTGTCCCTTCAGTAAGGGCTGTAAGTAGAAGAAAGTTTCTATAGGATACTGCCATATCCTGAGTGATTACTGTTTTTCATTTTGATTTTTTGAAAATAATGCAATATATATTGTGAACATTCATTCATGATAAATATTTTTATATCACTTTAATGCAATAGTTTCCAAACAATATTGCACATTGTACCTGGGGAGCTTAAAAAAACATGATGCCTATACCTCATCTTCAGACGTTATGATTTAATTAGTGTGGAATGTAACCTGGGCTTTGGAATTTTTAAAAGATTCTCAGGTGATTCTAAATTGCAGACAAGTTTAGAAACCACCATTTTAATGGTTGCAGAGTGTTACTGAATGGATGCAGTATAATTTATTTAATGAATATTTTCTCAGTGGATATATATTAAGGTGCTTATTAAGTTTTTGCTATTTTAAACAACACTACCAAGAACATCCTTTTAGCAAAAAAATTTTTTAGCACAATTATGTTTACTTACTTAGGACAAATTCCTACTACTAGAATTGTTGAATAAAAAATGTATGAACATTTCCAAGCTGCCTTCAAAAAGGATTCACCAATTTACATTTTTACAATGTGTGAATGTGTGTTTTCCTATTGCAAGCTAATATTGAGTATTTAATTATTACTTTTTTCTATTTGAAAGTAAAAAACATGGTATGTTTTATTTTAATTTTATTTCTTGCATTACTAGGGAGGTTGAATTCCACCCCCTCTCCAGTTTATTTTGCCCTTTTATTTTTTCTTTTATAAATTATTTATATTTTTTTGTTCATTTTTCTCTGAAGTGATCTTTTGTCTGATTTATTTATTTCTCTTTTCATACTACAGCTATCGATCCTTTGTCATATATGTTGTACATATATTCATTTTAATTGTTGTTTGCCTTATTATTACTTTGCCATCCAGATTTTTTTATAAAGTCAAATAATCAATCTTTTAAAAAATTGTTTCCACTTTTTGGTGTCAGTTTCTCTGCTTTAAAAAAACCATAATTTCATTACCACATTTTCTAACCCTCAAAAAAAACCCTTATCAAGACTAAAATTGTTTGTTAATTTGAATGGGAAAAAAGGATAGAAATTGACAGTTATGGTATGATCTTTCCCACCAATAAATGAGACTCGGACCAATGTAACTGGCTTATATCATTGAACCATTAGTTGCATCCAAATCTTACCAGAAGCATAAACTAAGAAACACAAAAGACATGTAAAAGTTTAGCCCCACCAAAAGTTTTTCCTTTTTGCAACACCTCTGCAATTGAAACCCTGGAATTTTCCTGGGAATACTGAAGCAATAGGGAAACAGTGACAGCAAAATAAAGCCAATCAACTGAAGACCCTCTTGCTCATTTATTTCATAATCAAATTCCCAAACACAAAGTTTAAAAATGGGTTAGTTCCCCATAGTGATACCCTGACATTTGTTTTCGTTTGTGGTATAATCTGTAGATATAGTTCTCAAGTCCTGTGGAAAGTTGGCATTAAATTACTGGTTAATGTTACTCTGGAAGAATTGTGTTCATTACAGCATGTCTTTGAATCAACTCGAATTTCCTTATAGTTGTCCTTCAGTTTATGATGCTGAACGTATGGTGCTCTAGCCCTATAAGAAAATAGTAAAGATGAGATTGCCTTGTAGTTTCATTTAAACAGTTAATTTTATCTTTGTTTTCTTAAGTCACATTTCATTGTGTTTCTTGGTGGTGCAAAACTAATTGGCTCTTATCACTGTTACATTACCTTCAAAGGCAGATAAAATTAATGCAAAGTAAAAGATCACAACAATCAGAGATATCTGGTTAAGAGGGAGACAGACTTGCGTGAAATGGCTGCGGAATCCACAGAAGACTCTGGCAGAATAATAAATCACGACTTTCTCCAGGTTATCATTTTGTGCTCTAGTTCATTATTTTGTATCATTTGTTTTAACCTTGGATTGTCCCCACTACATCTGCTGTGCTGTGATTAATTCTGCTGATGGAAATAAACTGTTGAAGGGCAATGCTATACTGCATGACTAATTAGCCTACCGAATTATGTCCATAAATTAACATTTTGTTGTTGTTCATTTCAATAAATCAAAGTTGTCCAAACTTATTTTATGTAGATCACTTTCATATCAATTTATATTTGTAATCCTTTAGCTGGGTTAGTTTACTTACTTCTTTGTCAACTAATTCTTAAAGAGTTTCTTACATTAACTCTGCTAAAAATCCTGTAGCTGGGTTATTGTCTCTGTTTGCCCAAAAGGAAGAAAGATTTTTTCAGTTAACCTGCACTTGCCACCAGGCTTTCTGCTTTAGCCTCCCCTTCCTCAGTCCCACCCCCAATCCTGGCATAGGTCTCCTCCTCTGTTTCTATTGGTTAGAAGGAAATAGTTACTATTGTGAAAAACTTAATCCTTCTCACAAAAATCTTCTAGGGCCTCTATGAAAAGGAAAGAGTTTTTTAGATACTGAAGACAGGGACCAAGCCACTCTTTTTTTTTTTCTTTTTATACTTTCACCAAGAACAGTAGTCATGACCATACAGGCTCTCAGTAAACTTTAAAACTCCGCTCAAGAATGCTATATGAAAGAATAATATTAGATATAAAACTGAGATTATTTCAGGATTGGGAAAAACAATGGGAAATGTTTCTATATATTCTGCAACATGGGATTGCTTGCTTCCAAAGATTATTTGAAGAATGTGACTGTCTTTCTGGAACACTGTTTCATCCGTCTTATTTTAATAAAGGCAGTTATGCCCTTTTTAATAAAGGCCTCACTTCCTGCCACCTCAGGAGACTGAATAACATGAGAGAAGTTACAAGCCCTCAAGATAATCTCAGAAAGTTCTCCTGGTGACTGTCCTTAACTTCTAAATAGGGCTGTGCTGGAGCCGGTGACTGTCAGCTTGCTAGATCCCATTGTGCGCAGCTCTTCCCAATTCCATGTTCAGTGAGGGTATGTCAGTAGCTTGAATTTGGCCATGGAAGTACTTATTCCATGGAAATCTGCGAACACTACAAATCAGGAAACTTTTGTTTTACAGAGAGCTGATTATTAAACATTTACCAGCACTCCACTGTTTATATGCAAGGTAAATGATGCTGGGCACAGCTCTCCTACGGTGCCTTCCTGTTTTAATCTCAGCTAGTTCATAGTGGAAGGATCTTTACGTTTATATTTATTCTCTGTCTTTCTGTCTCTTTTTTCCAGGAGCATAGTTCATCATCCCTCATCTTTCCTCAGTGCTCTACCCGGTTTGAAAATACACACTCTAGGGCCAACCCCGTGGCTCACTCGGGAGAGTGCGGCACTGGGAGCGCAGTGGCGGTCCCGCCGCAGGTTTGGATCCTATATAGGGATGGCCGGTGCACTCAGTGGCTGAGCGCGGTGCGGGCGACACCAAGCCAAGGGTTCCGATCCCCTTACCGGTCACAAAAAAAAAAAAAAAAAAAAAAAGTACACACCCTAGAAATGTAAGTTTAAAATAAATATCCTAGAAAATCTCTCCAAGAGAAACATCAGGAGACAGTTGCTCCCAGGCTTTTGAACTCAGCTGAGTCAAATACCACTCAGGGTGACACAATTATAGCACCTGTTTCTGTTTGACAAAGGCTGCACCTCCTCACATCTTCTCTGATACTTAGTTTCAACAGTGGAAAGCACCACATAATTGCATCATTGTATCATACATAACTGAATCACTACTCACTACATGGCTTAGTGACCAGTGTGTTTTCAATGGAAATAAAAGATTTACTTACAGAGTATGTTTTAAATGTTCATTCCTTTTATTACTGTCCTAAGCACTGTAATGGATACAAAAGTAGAGAAAAATGGCTGCTTTTTACAGAATCCTTCCAATCTTCTTGTGAATGGCAGGACTAAGAAAACATATAAAGCAACTAGGAAAGAATTAAGTACTAAACTGTTAAAAACTTGGTCAAAATACCAAATCAAAGTCAAGAAAGACTTCGTGTGGGGATTTCTACCGGAGTTTGTCTTTGAGCAATGACTTGGACGTGCAGAGAGGAGAGAGGGCAGTCTGTGTGGAACCAACAGCATAAGCAAAGGACTTGGCCTGTGAGCGAATTGAATCTGACTCTTGGGAATTACTGGAAAGTTTGATCAGATATCCTGGGGGGTTCTTAAAAGCCAGACAGAAGAATTTGTTAAATACGATAGGCAAAAGGAGGCTGTTATTGTGCATTTGAACATCAGAATGATGAGTTACAAGGATGCCTTTGAAGATTATCTGTCAGCACTACATAGGAGAAATTGTGTAGGTAAAGATTAGTGGTAGGGGAACAGGCAGAAGTAGCATGGGTGGGCCTTGTTAGAAAGCACAGGAGGACCTCAGCAGGAAGCAGGTCAAGGCCAAAATTGGGTGGAGAGGTGATCACTGTGGCAGAAGTCAGGGCATGGGAAGTGGGGGAGTGGCTCCAGTAAGGGAGATATGGGCTCCAGGAAAGCATCCAAAAGGCACAGAAAGCTTGGGCATATACTGGCAACTGCCAGCATCAGAAGATGGATTTGATGGGCAGAACACAGTGATAGGAAATCTAAGTGATGGTGCTAGAGAGCTTTACCAGATGTGACAATGCAGTAGGTGTGAGAGAAATCATTTCAGGCTTCTCCTCAGGAAAGGACACAGACAGTAGAACTGGCAAGTTCTAGGGCCTGAATATCACCTGAGGCTCAGGGTAGGGTCACAGTTCAAACAGGTACCAGGGCACAGAGCTGATAGAATATGGAGAAAAGAGAGAAAGAAAAAACCTTGTCTAATGACTAAAATAAGAGGGAAGTCTGAGTGCGCCAGTTCAAGGTATGACCAGAGACCTGAAGCTTGGTCCTCATATGGCAGACCTTGGGCTGAGCCCCACTGGGGTGAGGAGTAGAGGACTTGTGGGAGCCCAACCAGTGTGGATTTCTGTTGCATTTCTGTGATTATTTCTAAGCCTACACCAGATTGCAGATTCAAAGCTTTTGATCCTGCTTTTTTTAGGATTGATTGAGAAACTAGCAGTTTTCTGTGAGAATAGCTAAGGAAGGAGAGGTGGGAGACATAAAGTAGGGGTTGACTCTTGGAACTGATGCAGTAATACACATAGTAACAACCTATAATTTATCTTTTTGATATTTTTGCTTACTGATAGATGTTTTGAAGAAGAATGCATGCCCGAGGGGCAGAGGAAAGAGAGATATTGGGAAAACTAAAGAGGTTATACATTTAATTTCAGTAAAATTTTGAATAACTGTTATGTTCAGGGATGGAATTTTTCTTATTCATTTAGATTTCTGATTTTTTAAGTTATTTAGAAAACAATTTTTTGTGCATAAATTCTTATATTTGTTTTTCTTAGGTTAGCTTAACTCTCCTTTCTTATCATTGGTAGTATAATGCATATAACTCAATCATTTTTCAATAATTGAAGATTTTTCATAACTCACAGTTCTTGCTCTTTACTGAAGAAGCAGAAAGTATAGTTTGGGACAATTCCTTACTAACTCCAGGACATGTATATTTGTAAATAAGGCTCCTATTTCAGCTTATTTTCTAATCATTTGCCATACGGATTCACTACATTGTATTAATGATGTTAAGGGTCCCATTTAACTCAGAGGGACTGTGATTCCTTACCAGTCTAAGGCATATACCAATACAGGTAAAAAAAGGTTAATTGAGGATTTTGCTTGTTTGAATACACATTAATTATTAAACTTGGAATAATTAACACTTTAGAGTATTTCTTAAGATTTCCATGCTATAACCCCAAATGCAAATACATTTTTCTACGTAATAATAAAAAATTGCCCCAAATAAAAATCAGCTGAGAAGTCCCTCCCAGTCTTGGGATAACCCCAATAGAGGGGTAGCTTTTAACTTTGATCTCCTTTGCCAGCTCTTATCAATTGATAGTGGCTGTCTGGATTGTCAATGGAGAAGGAATCTGAGGTCATGTCTAGTGTCAGCAGGGAGAAGTCCTGAGATCTATCAGAGATGAAGGTCTTTGTCATGGGAGGGAAAACTGGCAGCTCTCATGCCATAGATTAGCCAGTGCATCCACAAATATTACTAGTAAAGTAGTATGTGATTTGGGATGCTAGTGCTCAAAACTGTCTTCTGCCCTCAAAATTCTATTGAACTCACCTTTGAGATTTATTATTTCCTAAGCTTGCCTGTTCATAAGAATCATTGAAGTCAATTGTTTAAAAATATTGTTTCAAACAATATGTTGAAGTTCTAAACCCCTCATGAAAGAGAGATTTTGAGACATAAAGACACACAAGGAAGAGGGCCATATGATGATGGGGGAAGAGGTTGGAGTGATGAAGCTGCAAGCCAAAGAATGTCAAGGATTGCCTGCAACCACTGGAAGCCAGGAAAAGTCAGAGAAGGATATTTCTCTAGAGCTTTCAGGGGGGGTGTGGTCCTGCCAACACCTTGATTTTGTACTTTTAGCCTCCAAAACTGTGACTGAATAAATTTCTATTGGTCTAAGCAATTCAGTTTTTAGTTGTTATGGAAGCCCAAGAAAGCTAATATACCCCAGACTAGATCTATTTCCTTGTTGGCAACCACTGGAAGCCAGGAAAAGTCAGAGAAGGATATTTCTCTAGAGCTTTCAGGGAGCGTGTGGTCCTGCCAACACCTTGATTTTGTACTTTTAGCCTCCAAAACTGTGACTGAATAAATTTCTATTGGTCTAAGCAATTCAGATTTTAGTTGTTATGGAAGCCCAAGAAAGCTAATATACCCCAGACTAGATCTATTTCCTTGTTATAAACCTCCACAAGATTTTACTCCTCTTCCTCAAAGCCCTTCCAAAATTAAAGTGAATAAATTAATGCATAATTAGTTTTAAATGTCTTTCTTCCCTGCTAGATTTTAAGCCGGACATTCTGTGAACATGGACTATCCACGTTTTGTTTATCTCTGTATCCTCAGCACTACTAGTTTGCCTGGAATAAACTAGTATCCAATAAAAATTTTTAAAAAATATTATTTCCCAAGCCTCTTACCTGGAGGTGCAGGGGGTAAAGGGTGGGAGACCAGGAATTTTATGACCTGGCAAGTTTGGGAATATATGAGATGCTATTGTATTTAGAAAGCTCCCTGAAAAGGGCAAACATTAACTTATTAATCAGTAATAATTTTTTTTTGGGGGGGGGTGGCTGGTTCTCATGTGGATTTGAAACCCTTGACCTTAGTGTTATAACACCATGCTCTAACCAGCTGAGCAACCAGCCAGCCCTAATCAGCACAAGTTTAAGACATAACTTCCTACTAGAAACTTGAGCACTTACAGGCCAGGGACAAATGAAAAATCAATTTGATGGTGACTGATTAGTAAACAGAGAAGTTTGGAGCATGAGATAGCTTACCTACTTTATCTGACTCTGCCCAATTTGCTGACTTAATCTCATTCTGCCTTCCCTCTGGCTCACTCTACTCCAGCCATACCGGTCTTCTTTCTGTTGCTCTAACATGTGCATGTTCCCACCTCAAAGCCTTTGCTTTTGCTGTTCTCCCTGCATCTTATTTTATTCCTGGAGACTCTCACAGGGCTAGTTTTCCTAATCCCTCCTTAAGTGGTAAGGTTATTAAGTGGAAAAGTCAAATAGTAAGCAAAAAGAAAGAAGAAAAGCACAATTTTCAGTCTGTGAAACTGGCGCCACTCACTGCGTATTTGACCATCAGAGAATCTTTGATGTTGCAAAAGGGAGTCCCCTCCTCTTGCCCTAAGCAGTGAGGTGTGCTAATCATTACATAGCATTTGAAATAAAATCAGAGTTAAAAATTAATGGTTTTCCTGGAAAAGAAAGAAACAGAATGGAGAGTATAAAAAGAAGAAAGTTACTAGTTGCGTAATAATTAATCTGGATAAAATGTATCATTTAAAACCATTCAATCATTGCCTGATCATTTTTAATTCTTGCAGGGTGCTCAAAAGTATAATCTTCTGACTGTATCTTTGAAATAGCATTAGGGTTTGGGAAGCATCTTAATGGAAAATAACTGAAGCCACTGTGAAGAAAACATCATTAATCATGTCATCTGATAAGAGATACTGTCAGTGTCACATTTAGAAATTTATATTCAGACTAAATTCCAGTAAACAACCTTTGTGTGCATTAGAGATTAGGAAAATGAAGGCTTCCTTGTTCACTACAAATCTTAAAAAATACTGTCTTGGCCTAATTTCTCAAAATGGAGCCCACCCAGATACATTTGGTCTCCCAGTTGCAGACTCTTTCCAGTACAGTTCACTTTGCAAAATGCTGCTGAATTATCTCCAGAAAGTACAATTTTTATTGCATCAGTCATCTGGTAAAGATCTACTGAAAAAGGTACAAGAGCTCCCCACTGATTTTTTAAATAAATAAAAAATCCTTAGGTTAGTATTTAAGATACCTACTTAGTTATTTCTAGGTTAACCCATCATTAGGTATGGTTTATATCAATTTTTAAAAATTGACTGAAGCCTAATAATGGACTTTCTAGTACTCTATTAGTCTATTTAGTCTCCACTCCTGCTTTCTGCTGACATGGTTGACTGGATCCATGGGTCACACACCTAGTTTCTTTAGTAAAAGGTTATCCAGCCACACCCTTAGCCTTCTATCCAGAGCATGCTTACCTGACAATGAATTTCCTAATTTTAGCATCCTTTGCAATCTGGATATGCTGAGAATCTCCCAAATCATCAGTGCTACTTCCTTTTTACTTTCTTGTTTCTTCCACAATTTATCCCTTTCCTCTCTCATTCTACTATTAACAGCAAGGAAGAACCAGGCCTCATCTTCAACATTTACCTTGGAAATCTCTTCAGCTAAATATCCAAGTTTATGACTTACAAGTTGTGCTTTCCACCCAACAGTAGAACACAATCAGCCATGTTTTCTGCCACTTTATAACAAAGATAGGCTTTCCTTCAGTTTCCAATAATATATTCCTCATTTCTTTTTGAGAACTCACCAGAAGCACATTTAGCGCTCATATTTCTACCAACAATATGCTTATAATGATACATGTATGTATGTCCTAAGATGACAGCATTCTCTATCACCCTCTTCCTTCTAAGCTCTCATTGGAATCTCCTTCAACAACTGTGTTTCTAACAATTATATTTTCAAATCAATCTAGGCTTTTCCTACAATGCATTTAAAAATTCTTCCAGCCTCTTCCCATTACCCAATTCCAAAGCCACTTCCACAGTTTTAGGTATTTACTACAACAGCATCCCCCTTCCTGTTATCAGAATCTGTATTAGTTTCCTAGGGCTGCCGTAATAAATTGCCACAAACCGGATGGTTTGAAACAATTGAAATTTATTCTTTCATAGTTCTGGAAGCCAAAAGTCTAAAATCAATAGTCAGCAGTGATGGTCCTTTCTGTAGGCTCCGAGGATGAATATGTTCCTTGACTTTTTTCAAGCTTCTGGTGGCTGCTGGCAATCCTTGGCATTTCTTGGTTTGTAGATGTACCACTTCAATCTCTGCCTCCATTTTCAATCACCTTCCCCTTTGTGTCTCTGTCTCTCAACCCTCTCTCTGCCTTTTACTTATAAGGACACCTGTCATTGTATTTAAGGCCCACCCTAAATCCAGCATGATCTCATCTCAAAATTCTAAACTTAGTTACATCTACAAATACCTTTTATCCAAATAACATCATGTTCATATGTTCTGGGGTATATGACTTGGATGTCTCTTTTTGGGGGCTGCTATTCAACCCACTAAAGTCTGCTCTCTAGCCCTCCAAAAGTCACATCTGTCCACATGAAAACACATTCACCTCATCCCAACATCTCCAAAACTCTCAGTCCATTACAACATTAGCTCTAAGTCCAAAATGTCATCTAATTATCATTGATCCAGAAGTCCCAAACCTGATCATCTACATCATCTAAATCAGACTATGGGTATAAACCATCCCGAGGCAAAATTCTTTTCTATCTCAAGACCTTGAACATAGAAAACAAGTTATCGACTTATTGAAATACAGTGGTGGAACAGGCATTGCATATCCTTATTCATGTGTAGTATATATAGTGTATATCCTTATTCATTCCCATTCAAAAAGAGAGAAATTGGAAGGAAAAAAAGGATTTCCAATCCCAACTTTGATACCTAGTAGGACAAATTTAATAAGGTTTCAAGACCGGAGAATAATCCTCTGTGGCTTGATGCTCTATAGACAGAATGTTTGTGTCTTCCCAAAATTCATACTTTGGTAGGTGATTAAGTCGTGAGCATAGAGCCCTCGTTAATGGGATTAGTGCCCTTATAAAAGATACTGCTGAGAGCTTCTCACCCCTCTGTCATATGAGGACACAGTAAGAAAGAGACAGCTCTTCATGAACCAGGAAGTGGGCCCTCAGCAGAAATGGAAAATTTAGCACATTATTCTTGGACTTCCCATCCTCCAGAACTGTGAGAAATAACTTTCTGTTGTACAAGTCATGCAATCAATGGTAGTTTGCTTTAGCAGCCTGAATGGACTAAGACAATGCTCCACCTGCTGAGACCACAGCTCCAGGCTGTAAACCTGCAGCAATTGCTCCATTAGCCTTTGGGCCCATGGAGGCAGCTCAGTCAGGTTCTGCGCTGCCCTCAGTGGCTCTGCCAGCCTTTGTATCACTCATGGCATCTATGCCCTTGGAGTCATTCTTCCCTTCTCTCAAAGAACAGTACATATTTGCAGCTGAATAGCTCTATCAGTCCATTCCTGCCTGTAGAATCCCAGAAGTTATGTTTTAATCTTATTTTTATGAGTTCTAAGTTTTATATTCTTCTTAAGGAGGACTTCTCCACTATATGAGTATAAGTTATTCCACATTTTCTTCCAGTGCTTTATAATTCTGTTTTTTATAACCATTCCTTTTTGAATTTATTTTTGTGCATAATTTAAGGATCAGGTAAAACATTAGTTTCCTACTAGCAAGTTATCCAGCACCATTGATTGATCAGTGTATTATTTATCTATGATATACCAGTTTTATCATGTATATGCATATCTGATTTAGTGTCATTTTGGCAGAATTCTCTCACCCCTGACTCTCGTCAGCCTCTACGTACTGTTGTGAGCTCTCAGCCAATGGAAGCTGGTATGTAGTGTAACCATCTGTATAAAACAGTTCTCAGGCAATAAGCATAAATATACTATAGCTTCAGCTAGGGAACCTAGTACTTAGCTACTCTGGGATGAACACAGTCAGACCTCTGTATCTGCAGGTTCTGCATCCATGGTTTCAACCAACTGCAGATTGAAAATATTTGAAGGAAAAAAATAATAAAAAATAACAATATAGCAATTTAAAGTAATACAAATAAAAAATACAATGGAACAACTATTTGCATAGCATTTACATTATATTAGATATTATAACTAATCTAGAGATGATTTAAAGTTTTCTGGAATATGTGCATTGTTGTATGCAAATTCTATGCCATTTTCTATAAGGAACTTGAGCATCCACAGATTTTGATATCTGCTGGGAGTCCTGGAACTAATGCCCCTTGGATACCCAGGGATGACTGTATATTCTACATCATGTGTTATTTACTATGTGCTGGCCTCTCTTTCATTTATTTTGTATTCTGGAGAGAAGTTTGTCACAAATGAATGATTGTGTGCAAATAATAATGTTAAATATACTTCACATAAACAAATAAATAATATTATAATGGGTATAAAAGTAGAGGCTTTGAAGAGGCTTTTTAAGAGGTGTTTTCCAGGATATAATAAGGGAAGTAGAAAGTTAAGATGATTGAGAAGCTAGATATTAATAAGTGACAACGTTAATAGGCCATCACTATCATATGGATTGCCCAACAATTATATGAAGATAACTAGAAAAAAACTATGGCAGGAGATTCATCCCCACTTCAGACAATCTGAGTAGACTGCAAGAGTGGTTGCCAAGGCAGAATATCAGGAAAGCATCTCCATAGGGACTTTTGATAGTGATTCTCCTGTAGAGTTGTTTCAGTTACACACCTCTTTCCAGTAACACAGTTCTTCCATTAAATAGGGAATGTGTGTACTAAATTACTGTAAGTACACATGGATCTGTTTCAGGAATCTGAATTATGCAATATTAATTGGTGTGTCCATTCCTGAATCAATGCCATATTATAATTACTGTAGCTTTCTAGTGTTTTAATATATTTTAATACAAAAACATTTTCAAGGGCCGGCCCAGTGGCGCACTGGATAGTGCGCCACTTGGGAAGTGCGGCGGCGCTCCCGCCCGAGGGTTCAGATCCCACATACAGACCGGTTCCCGCTCACTGGCTGAGCGAGGCACGGGAGCAACACCAAGGGTTGCAATCTCGTTGCCGGTCCCCGGTCCGGTACGGGGGCAACACTGAGGGTTGTGATCCGTTGCCGGACACGGAAAAAAGACAAAAAAAAAAAAAAAACATTTTCAAAAAGACCTTGAATATTTTTGCTCACTTATGTTTTCAGATAAACTTTAAGAAAAGTTTCAATTGGGTTTATTCTGACTAGGTGGTTTGAGAAAACTGTCAGGCTTGTAATATTGTTCTTCCTATCCAGGTTCATAATATGTATATTCAGGTATTTTCTATATTTTTTTAGTATTGTTTTCATACAAGTCCTGCAGTATTGAGGTTTATTACTGGTCAATTGAAGGTTTTATTGCTTTAGGCTATGGAAATATTTTTACAATTACATTTTGGTGGTATTTAAAAAAAGCAATGATTTTATCTGACTTCTCTCATGAAACTATAAAAAGAGACAAAGAAGGCCACTATGTAATAAAGTGATCTATCCAGCAAGAAGACATAACAATCATAAATATATCTGAACCCAACATTGGAGCATCCAGATATGTAAAGTAAACACTCTTAGACCTAAAGAAAGAGATAGGCCCAAATATGATAATAGTTGGGGACCTGAACACCCCTCTCTCAACGTTGGACAGATCATCAAGGCAACAAAGCAACAGAGAAACACAGGATTTAAACCACACTTTAGATCAATTGGACTTGGCAGATATCTTCAGAACATTTTATCCAACAACCACAGAATATATATTATTATCATCTGTACATGGATCATTCTCCAGAATAGACCAAATGTTAGGTCACAAATCAAGCCTCAACAAATTTTTTTAAAAAATGAAATCTGTTCAAGTATCTTCTCTGACCACAATGGATTAAAACTAGAAACTAATAACAAGTGAAACTCTGGAAACTACACAAACACATGAAAGTTAAATAACATGCTCCTGAACGACCTATAGGTCCAAGAAGAAATTAAACAGGAAATAAAAAATTTCTGGAAAGTAATGAAAATAATGACACATTATACCAAAACCTTTGGAACACTACAAAAGCACTACTAAGACGGAAGTTTATTGCAATAAATGCTAACACCAAAAGAATAAAAAGATTTCAAATAAACAGCCTAATACTACACCTCAAAGAACTAGAAAAACAAGAACAATCCAATCCCCAAATTAGTAGATGGAAAGAAATAGTTAAGATCATAGCAGAACTAAATGAAATAGAAACCCAAAACATTGTTGGGAGGGAGGGGGGAGAGGGAGGAGGGAAGGATGTTTCGGTAATGGGCCACAATAATCAACCACATTGTATATCGACAAAATAAAATAAAAGAATAAAACAAATAAAAAAAACATTATATTTCTGCACATGTAGTGTTACTTGCTTATAACAAAAAATCCTTGTTTTTTTCTATCTTCCCATCCATTGTGTCATTGTCGTCCCTTTGTCTTAGTTATAAGCTTACATAACTGTGTTTATCTGTATAAAAGCATGTATAATTGCATACATTGTTACTACTATTATTGTATACAACCTGTTATTTGTTGGATCAATTAAGAATAAGAAAAATAAAAGTTTTTATTTTACCTCCCCCAAAAAACGAAACCCAAAAAGTGACACAAAAGATCGATGAAACAAAAAGTTGTTCTTTTGAGAAGATGAACAAAATAGACAAACCATTAGCTATGCTAACAAAAAAGAAGAGAGAAGACCCAAATATAAAAAATCAGAAATGAGAAAGGAGACATTACAACTGATACCACAGAAATACAAAGAATCATTAGAGACTATTATAAACAACTATATGCCAGCAAATTTGAAAACCTGGAGGAAATAGATAAATTTCTGAACACATACAAACTACCAAAAGAACCAAAAAGAAATAGAAAACCCGAACAGACCAATAACAAGCAACAAATAATCAGTAGTCTCTCAACAACAACAAAAAAATCCCAAGACTAGATGGCTTCACTGCTGAATTCTACCAGACCTTTAAAAAGGAATTGATACCAGTTTTCTTCAAACAATTCCAAAAAATTGATACAGAGGCCATTCTCCCAAATTCATTCTATAAGGCCAGCACACTGTGACACCAAGTCCAGGCAAATATCCAACAAAAAAAGAAAGCTATAGGCCAATATTTGTGATGAACAGAGATGCAAAAATCCTCAACAAAATCTTAGCAATCAGAATACAGCAACACATCAAAAAATTATACTCTGGGATCAAGTGGGATTCATCCCAAGAATGCAAAGGTGGTTCAACTTGTGTAAGTCAATAAATGTGATAAACCGCACATAAAATCGAGGACAGAAACCATATGATTATCTCAATAGACATAGAAAAAGCATTTGACGAAATTCAACATTGCTTCATGATAAAGACTCTCAGCAAATTAGGTAGAGAAAGAAAGTATCTCGGGCCGGCCCGGTGGCGCACTGCTACAGTGCGCTGCTTGGGAGTGTGGCGGCGCGCCCGCCGAGGGTTCGGATCCCACATACAGACCGGTTCCCGCTCGCTGGCTGAGCGAGGTGCGGGCACAACACCGAGGGTTGCGATCCCGTTGCCGGTCCCGGTCCGGTACGGGCGCGACACTGAGGGTTGCGATCCATTGCCGGACACGAAAAAAGGCAAAAAGGAAAAAAAAAAAAAAAAAAGAAAGTATCTCAACACAAAAAAAGCCATACATGGCAAACCCACCACCAATATCATCCCAAATGGGGAACAAGACAAGGATGTCACTCTCACCACTCCTTTTTAACATAGTATTGAAAGTACTAGCCAGAGCAATCAAGCAGAAGAAAGAAAGAAAGGGCATCCAGACTGGAAAAGACAAAGTCAAACTGTCCCTGTTGGCAGATGACATGATCATATGAATGCCTAAAGACTCTCTATTAAAAATGTCTCAGAGTTGATAAATGATTTCAGTAAAGTTGCAGGATACAAAATCAACATGCATAAATCAGTAGTGTTTTTATAGTACTGAACTAGCAGAAAAAGAAATCGAGAAAGCAAGCCCATTTACAGTAGTCACCAAAAATAAATAAATAAATGCAATACAATACCTAGGAATGAATTTAACCAAGGAGGTGAAGGATCTCTACAGTGAGAACTACAAATCACTGCAGAAAGAAATTAAAGAAGACACCAAAAGGTGGAAAGACATTCCATGATCTTGGATTTGAAGAATTAACATTTGGAAAATGTCCATATTACCCAAAGTGATCTACAGATTCAACACAATCCTCATCAAAATACCAATGGCAGTCTTCACAGAAAAAAAAAAAAAAATCCTAGCATTCATATGGAACAACAGAAGACCCTGAATAATCAAAGCAATCCTGAGCAAAAAAAATAAAATAAAGCTGGAACCATTACATTACCTTACTTCAAATTATACTAAAAAGCTCTAGTAACCCAAACAGCATGATACTGGCATAAACATAGACACTCAGCCCAATGGAACAGAATAGAGAACCCAAAAATCAACCCACATACTTACAGCCAACTGCTATTTGATAAGGGCAACAAGAGCAAATATTGGGGAAAAGACTGCTTCTTCAATAAATAGTATTGGGAAAACTGGACATCCATATGTAGAATAATGAAACTAGTCCTGTACCTCTTACCATATAGCAACTTGCCATATATCAACTCAAAATGGTTAAAGACTGGTATATGAGTCCCCAAACTGTAACATTCCTAGAAGAAAACATAGGGGAAACACTTCAGGAAGTAGGATCAGAAACAAAGATTTATGAATAAAAACCCAAAGCCGCAGAGAACAAATGACAAAATAAATGGGATTATATCAAACTAAAAAGCTTCTGCACAGCAAAAGAAACATTTAACAGAGCAAAAAGACAAACTATAGAATGTGAGAAAATATATATGCATAGTCGCAAACTATGCATCTGACAAGGGATTAATATCCAAGAATATACAAGTAACTGAAAAAAGTTAACAGTATAAAAACAAATAACCTGATTTAAAAATAGGCAAAGGAACTGAATAGGCATTTTTCAAAGGAATATATACAAATGGCCAACAGACACATAAAAAATTGTTCAACATCACTTAGCATCAGGAAAATGCAAATCAAAACTACATTGAGATATCATCTCACTCCAGTTAACTGGCCATTATGAAAAAGACAGATTAATAAATGCTGGCAAGCATGCAGAGAAAGGGGAACCCTCTTACATCATTGGTGGGACTGTAAATGAGTACAGCTGTTATGGAAAACAGTATGGAGTTCCCTCAAACAACTACAGATAGAACAGCTGTGCAATCCAGCAATCCTGCTGCTGGGTGTATACCCAAAGGAATGGACATCATCATGTTTGAAGGCATATCTGTACTCCCATGTTTACTGCAGCTCTATTTAAAATATCTAAGAATTGTACCAACCTAAAAGTCCATCGATGGAGGAATGGGTAGGGAAAATATGGTCTATATACAAAATGGAATACTACAGTGCCATGAAAAGGAAAGATATTCTGCCATTTTAGAAACATGGGTGAACTTAGAGAAAATTATATTAAGTGAAATAAGCCAGATACAGAAAAAGAAATACTGCACGTCCTCACTCATAAGTGGAAGTTGAAAAAAAAAAAAACAAATAAAAAAAAGAAAGATACAACAATCAATAATTCATTGAGCTTTCAAAAGGATAGAATGGAACTGAGGTCACCAGAGGTGGGAAAGAGGTACTGAGAAGAGGGTTAGGGAAAAATTGGTAAAAGGCCACAAAAAAATGATTATATTGTGTAATGATAAAATAATTTTTTAATGTTTTCAAAATAAAACTTTAAAAAATAATATTAAAAATAAGAATTTATCAAGACTTTGTGATCTATTATATTTTCAGCATTTATACATACTTCATGCATGTTTGACAAATATGAATTATGTTTTTATTTTTATTTTTATTTTTTTATTTTTTTACTGTATGCAGTTTTTATTCTTTTTTTTTTCATTAAATTTTTATTTTGTCAATATACAATGTATATGGTTATTATGGCCCATCACCGACACCTCCTTCCCTCCTCCCTCTCTCCCCTCCCCCCCAAGAATGTCCTTTCCGTTTGCTTGTTGTAACAACTTCAAAAAGGTATAGTTGTTATATCTTCTCCCCCCCCCGGTTTTTTTTGTGTGTGTTTGTGGGTGAATTAATTTGTTTATTTTTTAGCTCCCA